>NC_056738.1:347601881-347729248 GCF_019279795.1 Protopterus annectens | reverse complement strand
TTCTTACCATAACCAGTGATGCTACAAATACTCACACTACAGACCTAAATCTATACCACCAAATAAACAAAACTAATTGGCGAGAGAGGTTTGTAACTCAATGTATTCCCCAGCCTATGGAATAAGTTATCAATACAGGTCAAGCAAAGTAATATTTTGCCTGCCTTTATGGCTAGTCATGACAACTGAAAAGGTAGAACCAAATTAATACAGGCTTGCCATGTACAGTCCAGCTCAATTTGGGAGATAAGCACTATTAAATGCTTGAAAAGGAAGGCACAAATGTTGAGGTGCATCTATTTAAAGATGCATATGGCTAGGCATCTTCTAGACCTCGTGACTGCTTGCCTAGTATTTTTCGTATGTTAAATTAAAAAAAAAAAGTCTTCTAGCAGTACCTGTATAAGAGTGTTACCTTACAGGACACTGTCTGCAAGTCTATAAACCTTTCTGGACAATGTCTTGGCACTCTACTGAATTAATGATGCTCAGAAACAGTCTCTGCATTTTAGTACTATATCTTCTTTTGAATGAAGGTCATCAAATAATCCAAAACTGCCACTGGTTTCCTTAAAGAAGCGATTTTTCATACTTCTTAATAGCACTTGATCAATGCATTTATACATGGCAAACAGTCCAGACAGAATGGCTAACTTCACTGAATACTAAACGCACAGTGGTGTAAGAAAACTGACCATAACAGTATGTGTTTGAATGACTATTGCTGCAGTATCCTTAGCTACATAGGTAACATCCTGCTAAGGATATAACAGCAAGTTAGCTTCCAAAACTTCAGGGCATCTTCCACCTGCCCAAATTATCAGACAAACTTCTGTGCTTTGCTGCCAAAAAAGAGAGAGAGACAGAGACACTGGACCATTAAAGGAATGCTAGGAGGAACAAAAAATAACCACACCCTGGCATAAATACACAAAAATATAGGTGGGGTGGAGAAAGGGAGAGGCTACTGCACCAAAGATCATACAAATATCTGTTATGTTAAGTCTGCCTACACAACTGCACTATGTTAATCATATTGCTCACTGCTGCAGTAGCTTTAGATATATGGTTATATTACCCGAACTTACTACATTTGGAAGTTGGAAGGATCCCCTGGAAAATGGTCTTTGACATTAGAAAGCCTTTAAAGAGGAAGATCCATGGGCAGACATGCTGAAATGGCCAGTAATTGGATGGCGATGTAGGAAAGGCCATAGCAAAAGTAACTCGCACAAATGTGAAATGACAGAATTAGCCCTGAATGGATGCTGGTTTCATTGTCGGTGGCACCAACTGGAAAACCTTTTCCATTTGCTAATATAGGAGATTTTCTAAGTAGGAGGCTTTCCTGACTCCATTATTATCTGCAGCACATCCTCAGTAAACAAGTGTCAGGTAGTCAGTTGAAGTTGATGGGGGTCAGGGTATATCAAACACCCCTGACCTTCTGTGCGTAAATCCATTCTGTGAGGAAGCCTGTGGTAATTGTTTCTGGCCATTTCAAAAAAAAGGGAGAAAGTACAGTTGTGTAAATTCTTACCATAACGGTAGATGTCCTTGCTTTCACCGCTGCAGCATTTCTTACTAATGGGATTCTCTGCCATGAAGCCCTCCGTCTGGCCAGTTTACAAAAGATTTCTGTTACTTTAAGGTATGCAGAATGTCACCCAAGCTGCACTCCTATTATGTAAAGTGGGGCATAAAGGTGATGTTCAGGCATTACCTGTCCTCAGAACAGGTACCTTCAGTAGGAACAGCAGTCCAAGGAAAACCCAGGAGAATCTGTACAGCCAGGAAGGGAAAAAGACCAGCGGGTGGAGGGAGAGAGTGAATACTGCAGCAGTGAAAAGCAAGAACATCTACCATTATGGTAATATTTTACACAACTGTACTATGTCCTTACATTCATGGCAGCAGTATTCCTTACTAATGGGAGAGTGCAAAATCTCAATAAGAAACCTGGGAGGAGGAAGCAGCAGAGCCCTCCACGAAGAATGGCAGCAGCAAAACCAGCGCTGGCTCTGGAGATGCCATCCATCCAACTGGTAAATGTTTGGTAAAGGTATGCACAGAAGTCCAGGTAGCAGCTTCAAGAATAGAATTAGCATCTAAGCCCTTGAAAAAAAAGCACAGCTCTAGTGAGATGAGCCTGAACAGAAAAAGGAAGGCTCTCGCCATGAAAGGTTTAACAAAAGGAAATAGTCTTCAAAATCCAAGTAGAACTAGTTTGTTTGGAAACAGCCAAACCTAAAAACCTAGGATGAAAGGAAACAAATTGGTCAGACTTCCTGATAGCTTTAATTTTATTCAAATAAAATCTGAGCTGTCTATGCACATCTAAAGTATGTAGCACCCTCTCACACAAGCAGTCCAGATTAAGCAATGAGAGGGAAGAGAGAGAAAAACGGTAGGCAAATTAATAGACTGATTAAGTGACAACTCATTAACCACCTTCAGCATAAAAGAAGGATTAGTATGCAAGGACATCCTATCCTCATGAAATATCAAAAAAGGTGGACAAGCCATAAGACCTTGCAACTCGGATACCTGTCTGGCAGAGGGTAAGAGCTAACAAAAGAACTGTCTTCCAAGAACAATGTTGCAAGTAAGCAGAAACGGAAGGCTCAAAAGGAGCCAGAGTCAAATTTTTCTAGAACAAAATTAAGAGCCCAGGGAGTAGGGAAGTACAGCTGTGTACACTTACCATAAATGTAGATGTTAGAGTGTATTCACTGTTGCAGTCGTTACATTTGGGTTACTTGCAGGTAGCCCTCAGTAGGCCTGATTAACAAAGTCTTGGGTCCTGCGTCGGTTGCTGTCCCGTCTTCCATGACGTTAGGTCGTCAGGGGTATAAAACATGCAGCCGACACCATTACATCAGTTTTTCTTGCCCCAGATGTCAGGTACCCCCTAATGGAGAAAAAGCAATTAGAATATAGTAAAGTACAAAGATATACCTCCAACAAAAAAGCAATACACCAAAAAGGCTTTAATCATAATAAAGGAAAGTGGTAGAGGTATGGCCAAAAAGAAGTTAGGGGCTGGAAGGGTAGGGTAATCCAGGACTGCAAATAGAAAGGAATACACTCTGACATCTACATTTATAATGCAAGTGTACACACAACTGTACCTTAGGTTCTTCTATGTTTCAACTGTTGCAGTCATTACATTTGGGTTGGATTCCCAAAGCTATATAGTTGGGAGGAGGAATTTAGATAGGCATTAGGGCCAGCTATAAGCGCCTCTGCAAGACTGCAGTGGCAAAGCCAGCTCTGGATTTAGAGAAAATTGGCAAATGATAATGCTTGGTGAAAGTATGTGCACAGAAAATCCAGGTAGTAGCTTCTAAGATGTCCCTGGTAGGGAGCGCTCTCTGGAGAAAGGCTGTAGAGGTAGATGCAGCCATGGTGGAGTGAGGTCTGATCCCCTGGGGGAATAGGTTTTCCATGGTGCTTACAGGAAAAATTAATGCAATGGCTTATCCATTTAGAAATAGTTTGCTTTGAAATAGCTCTCTCTGCCCTCAAAGCAGAAAGCAAATGCCACCAGCAGTTGTTCAGATTTCCTTTGAGGTTTAGTCCTGTCCAAGTAGAATCTAATTTGTCTGTTCACATCTAAGGAATGCAGTATCCGTTCCCCTTTATTCTGCGGATTGGGAAAGAAGGTTGGCAAATGAATAGACTGCTTAAGAGCCACACTGGATACCACCTTGGGCATGAAGGATGGATTGGTTCTGAGGGACACCCTGTCCTCATGAAAGATGATGAAAGGCTTCACTGCCATAAGGGCCTGTAATTCAGATACCCTTCTAGCTGAAGTGATTACTAAAAGGAAAGCCATTTTCCACAAAAGAAATTTTAAAGTCTGCAGTAGCAGCTGGCTCGAAAGGAGGTAGAGCGAGAGGTTCTCCAAGGCAAAGTTAAGGCCCCAGGCTTTGGTAGGAGATCAGAGTGTTCTCAAATTTTTGGCCCCTCTGAGGAACTGCTTGAGCAGTGGATGAGAGAAGAGGGGAGGTTTTGTGTTAAGAGCTGAAATGGCTGAGGCATGGAGGAAAAAGGCAGGCCCCTGTGAAGCATCTCAGTTAAGTATTATAAAATCTGAGGTAAATTGGGCACTGCTGTGCTCATCCCTTGAGACTGGTTCCAGGCACAGAATATTTTCCATTTTTCAGCATAGGATTTTCTAGTACTAGGCCTCCTTGCCTCTAAAACATCCATCACAGGTTTGCTGAGGGATGGTAAAGGAGAGATTAAGTAATTAGCCAGGCTGCAAGGTTCAGTGTTAGAAGCTGAGGGTGAAGAATCCGGTTCTCCTGCTGAGACAGCAGGGAAGGAGTCTGAAGCAGATGCCATGGAGGTAACAGTGACACTGCGCAGAAGGGGGTACCAGTGTTGGCACGGCCAGTCTGAAGCAATCAAAATCATCCTTGGTTTGTCCCATTTGATTTTAGTAGTACTTTGGAGAGCAGAGGCAGAGGGGGGAAGGCATAGACTGATAGGTTTTTCCAGCTGAAGGACAGAGCATCCACTTTCCAGGCTTGTTTGTGGGGAGTCCTTGTGCAAAATTTGTCCAATTGGTAGTTCTGGGGAGAGGTAAACAGGTCTATATCTGGGCCCCCCCATTTGCTTGTCAACATGTTGAAAAGTCCTTGGTTCCAGTTTCCACTCATGTGGGTCCATGAGGTTTCTGCTTAGTCCGTCTGTCAGTTTATTTAATTTTCCTGGCAGGAATTGAGCTTGTAGGTGAACTTGGTAGCTCAAGGCTGTGTTCCACAATGCCACAGGCTAGTCTGGGCAGAGGGATAAGAATGTGTACCCCCCTTTTTGTTTATAAACTTACATAACAATGGTGTTGTCAGTCTTTGCACCATTAGATTTGTCCTGGAAGAATGTAGTCCTTGAAGGCTGTCAGAGCATTCTGTACAGCTAACATTTCTTTTTGATTGATATGCAGGTGCATTTGACTTGGGTTCCATTTGCCCTGAATGCACTTCCCTGGCAGGTGAGCCCTCCCATGCATAGTCTGATGCATCTGTTAGGGTATGGGCGACAGGGAGTGGTGTAAAAAGTCATCCCTTGATTTGGTGGCAGGCCTCTGCCCACCAAAGGAACTCTAGGCGTAGGCAAGGAATAACAGGAATCATTGTTTCTAGGTCCTGTGAAGGTTGACACCATAGGCTTTTTAGATACCACTGTAGTTTCCTCATATGCAGTCTTGCATATGGAATTAGAAGAATGCAGGAGGCCATGAACCCCAAAGCCCACAGTATTCATCCTGCAGGTAGCTGGGTTTTTGTGGCAACTTGTTTGAAGTAGGTTGTCAAATTAATGTTTCTCTGGTGTGAGGTAAGCCATCTGGGAAGTTGTATTCAAGCTTGCTCCCAGGAATATAATTTGTTGACAGGGTACCAGTTGCGATTTATTTTCATTTATGGTGCACCCCAGACAAGTTAGAACCATTTGTACAAAGGCCAGATAGTTCAAAAGTATGTCCTGGCTTTCTGCCTGAATTAGACAATCATCCAGGTATGGGTATATCTGAATATGTATTTGCCTGCAAAATGCAATAACTGGAGCTAGGCAATTTGTGAATACCCTGGGCGCAGTAGATAAACCAAAGGGCAATGCAGAGAACTGTGCGTGTAGCCTGCTTCGAAGCGTAGGTATCTTCTGCAAGATTCCCTGATTGGGCTGTACAGGTATGCTCCTTTTAAATCTAGTGTTGCCAATCAGGCATCTTTGCCTAGCATAAGAAGTAATTGGTGAAGAGTCAGCATCTTGAATTTTGGAATCTCCAAAAAGTTGTTTAGAGTAGACAGGTCCAGGATAGGATGCCATGAATTGTCTTTTCTGGGTACCAGGAAAAGTCTTAAGTAGAAACTTCGCCTCTTTTCCTCTTCTGGTACCAGTTGAATAGCCCCCATGCTCAAGAGAGAAAGTACTTGTTTTTGGGCTTCTGCCCACTGATTTGGGGGTAGGTCCGAACACCCGCTTGGTGGTGGCAACATGTGGAAGTGAAATCTGTATCCCTGGGACACTATATTTATAACCCATTGGTCCTGGGCAATGAGTTCCCAAATCTTTGCATGAAGAGCAATCTTTCCCCCCAAAGGGGCAGTCAGTTGATAAGTGCTTGGAAATTTTAAAGGAAATCATTGCGACAGTTTACCATATGGGGGAGTCTTATTATTCCCAGATTTGGAAGTGGAGGCCCCCCACTGCTTAGTTCTGTGTGTCCCGGGGACTGAAACCTGGGATTTTTTTTTTACTGTGTCTAGGTTTGGCTTGAGAAGACCTGGAAGGGGCTGGAAAGGATCAATTCTTAGAGGGACAGTGCCTACTAAATCTAGGAGGCTGAACCTGTAAAAAATCTTTAACAGTTTGCATAGATTTAGCTTCATCTTCCATCTTTAAAGAACTTCCCTCAGCCTTGTTGCCAAACAAGCGGTCCTGATTTAAAGGAGCATCCAACAATTTAGCTTTAACATGGTCAGGCAAAGATTGCTCCTTAAGCCAAGCATGCCTTCTGAGCACAGACCCAGTTAACAGCAGCCCTGTAAGAGCCCTCTAATGAATCAAAACCACATTGCAAAGTATGTTTTCCAACTTGTTCAGTAGAATGCATTAAATCCTGTAATTCTTTATTTTCCACACAGGCTGGAATCAACATAATTTTCTGTTTAAGCAGTCCAATAACATTTTGCTGATACTTTAACATATGAAACTGGCAGTTTAAAGCCCTAATGGCCAAGGTTGCAGAAGTGTAAACCTTCATACCCCATCTATCCAGCGCCCCGGAGTCTCTATCAAAAGGGGTAGGATTTTTAGCAGTAGAAGCCTTAATGCCCTTGGGCCCCTGTGAAATAGTCTCTGGATCTGCAATGGGATTTTTAAAAAGGAACTTGTGGGACTCTAGGACCCTGTAGTATCTGTCAGGTTTTCTGGGAGCAGGAGGCAGGGAATCAGGGGCCAAACTAGATTCTGAAGAAGCATCATCAACAATTTCTAGTATAGGAGGAATAGCTAAAGGCCTATGCTGAGGTAAGAGATGGAAATCCCTAAGCTTCTTTTTTGAATCAGAAAAATCCTGGCTTTCCCATTGGAAATGCTCCCCTAGAGTATGTAAGGTTTCCCCAAAAGAAAAATCCTCAGGAGGGGAAGCACAGGGAATGGAGTCCTCTGCATCAAAAAATTCATAAGTAGATAAGGGCATATCCAGATCATCAGAAGAATCAGAAAAAAAGAATCCTGATCAGAAGATTCATAATCAACTTCAGTCCTGGGCTTCTTAGAAGGGGGGGGTTGGATACCCCTGATTAGAGTTATTAGATCTTCAGCCATTCTTATCATTTGTTTTTTAGGCATAGAGGCCTGAGCATGTGGCCTGGGCATTGTTTTTTATGAATAACAATCTTTATGAGGTATTTGCTTTCCACAAGTAATGCAATTATTAACTTTTACTGACATTGGTAAGGAGCAAGAAAGTTTCCCCAATGGGGTACTTAGCTTTAGCTGAAGACTTCAGTTCTGAAACTCAAACACGAAAATTTCAGGAGTCGATAGGCCGAATTCAGCACTTGCTAAGTGAACTGCTTCTGCTTCGGACACCGTGACAGCAAGAAAGACTAGGTAATGGCATTGGCTGCATGTTTGGCTACCCCTGACGACCTAATCTGATGTCATGGAAGAAGGGACAGCAACCAACGCAGGACACAAGACTTTGTTAATCAGGCTAACTGAGGGCTACCTGCAAGCAGATAACCCAAATGTAATGACTGCAACAGTGAAACACGAAGAACATCAGGCTTCCTGGGAGGTCTAATATTAGACACCTTTAAGAAACTGCTTAACCTCAAATCTAGAAGCTAACGGGGGAGTTAAAGGCAGATAAGCAGAAAGAGCTGATAAGTGGGCCTTAATAGAAGAACAGGCCAAAGCAGCATTGAGCAACTTACACAAAGAAAGACCCAAAGGAACAACTGTAGAAAGTGGGTCCAGGTCATGACAGACACCGAACTGAAAACCTCTTCCATTTAGACAAGTAGGATTTCCTAGTAATAGGTTTCCTGGCCTCCTGCAGGACCTGAAGCATGTGAAGCATGAAGAGATGGGGATGGATGAGAGACCCTTTGTCTTGTGTGAGGAGAGCCACCCTGTGAGGTAACTTGTGATGATTGCCCCTGACAAGATGCAGAAGTAGAAGGAACCAATGCTGTCATGACCAAAAGGGAGTCACCAACAAGATTTTGGGAGAATCCTGTTGAATCTTGAACAGGACTCTCAGAATGAGAGGAAAGGGAGGGAATGCATAAAAAAAATCCCTTTCCAAGAAAATGAGAGAGGCATCCCACCTTCCAGACCAGAGGGCCTGGGACTCCTGGCACAAAAAGGGAGGAAGTTGATTGTTCAAAGCGGAGGCATAGAGATCTACTTGAGGAATACCCCACTGGTGAACAATGTCCAGAAACACATCCCTGTGAAGCATCCATTCCTGGGATTGAGTGAAGGACCTGCTCAGACTGTCTGCCACAACATTCCGATCTGAAGGAATGTAAAGAGTTGTACGACATGCTAGGTAGCCAGCCCAGATCCCATGTACTCAGAAGTGCCAGCCGCAAAGACGGCAGGGATCTCGTACCCCTGTTTTGTTGATATACCATGACTGGGTTATTGTCCATGAATACAACTTGAGAGGCCCTGCAGAAGAGAAGGGAGGACGAAAGGCCTGAAAGAGAGCCAGCAGAAGGAGCCCTCATCTCTGTGATGTTGTATGTGTGCTCCCTGCTGATGAGGGTGGGTATGTCCACAATCCCTGACCCTTCAGGGAGCTCAAACATTGCTCCCCATCCCACATCTGATGTGTCTGTTCAGGGAGCCCGATAGGGAAGTGGAGATTTAAATGGGGCTCCTGGATTCAGACACAACTGCTGAATCCACTTCCAAGAAGTTCGACCTTGAGACATGGGAGATTAGAGACAGGAAGAGTCTGGAGGATGTGCAGCAAACCACACAGCAGAAACCCTTGGAACTTCCTCATGTGGAGCGGTGGAAGCCATGAATCTCAGAGCTCAGAGAGCTCCCTGGCTGAAATGGAGGCCAGGAAGAAGAGTTGAAAAAGAAGAGAAATGAGAGTTATTAAGCTGGAGTAGGCAGGCATGCCAGCAGTGGCACAGTTTAGGCCTGCACAACCTTGAAAGACATGATCTTGAGAAGGGTCAGGGAAGACTTGGAAGTTTACTGAACTCCAGGCTCTGAAGAACAGGAAAGTCTAGAGGATGCAATGCTGGTCACCCATCCCTAAAACCCTGAACCTCATATGTGGTTCCGGTGGAAGCCAAGAATCAGCTAGGGAGCTCTGGAGGTTCCCTGGTCAAATGGAGGCCAGGGGAAAGCAGATGAGCCTGGGAAGAAAGAAATGCAGAAGAATGCCTGGAGGCAGGGTGGGGCATGCCAGCATTTCAAGCACAGCCTGTTCCCAAACCCAGAAAGACACATCTTGGAGGTGGCGAGCCGTGGAAGACTTTGTAAGCTTTCACGTGAACCCGTGCTCCAAGAAGAAAATGGTAAAAATGACAATTTTGCAAAGGACCTCCTGGAGAAAGATGCCCGAATCAGCAGGTCATTCAAATAAGAAAAGATTTGGATCCCTTTGAAGCCTGCAAAAAAGGCAATCATAGGAGTGAAGCATTTGGTGAACACCCTTGGAGAAATAGAAAGGCCAAAGGGCAAAGCACAGAACTGAAAATGCCAGGAAGCAACAGAGAAATGCAAAAATCTCCTGAAAGAGAGGATGGATCGGAATATGGAGATAAGCATCCTGAGTGGTCCAAAGGCACCAGTGGTGCTAAAGGCCTGAGGGAGCAAGAGAGGAAAAAGGGACTGAAGGACAACATCTGAAAGGGGAAGGCACCTTCAGAAAGGTGTTCAGATGGGAGGGGTCTAGAATAGGCCTCCAAGCACCTTCTTTTCTGGGCACTAAAAACTTCTTCTGGAATAAAACCCTTTCCCCCTTTAGGACAAGGCACTTCTTGACCAACAACCTGGAAACAAGAGGTCCCAGACAACTCCTCTGGGGAAAAAAGGAAGCTGTTTAAAGGAGGCTGAGAAATGCCCATAAAAGGAGGACAGGAAATCCAGACAATGAAGTACCCTCGTACAGGGAAACGACTGACAAAACCCCAAGAACCTGGGTGATCCAGAGCCGAGAAGAAGGCAAAGAGACAGAGGAATGTGGATGAGAAACGGGTGGATAGTCAAACAGCACCTGGTTTGTCAGTGAAAGGAAGGCTTAAGAATCCTGGCAGTCTGAGTGGCTTTAGCAGGTGGAGGAGTCCATTCACGCCCTTTTGCAATCTTAAAGGAGGGTGAGACTGTCTACTTAACAAAGGCTGGCTTAGAAAGGTAGTTACATTGAAACTTAGGCACAGGAGGTAAAACAAGGAGCAATGCTTAAGCGCTAGCAAAAGACTTCCCCTTGTACTGATGAGATTTAAATAAATAAAACCAGCCAGCCACTTCCACAAAATTAAAGGAGGGAGTATTAATATCCAGAGGAGCATCCAGCAACTTAGCCTGTAAATATCATCAAGCAAAGAGTTGAAGGCTGAAGCCAGGAATATCTTCTCAGAACTTGGAGCCAGAGCCAAATTCTTTGCCAGCCCTGGAGAAAAAGCCAAACAAATAAAAACGGATGGCATCATCAGACCAGTAGTTAGCAAAAACTAGCGTTCGACTTAACGGCAAAATATAGCCTTCTGAGGATGGTACAGCTTGAACGCCACCCTTTATGCCCTACCTTCACACAAAGGAGTAAGCGTACGACGTTCCTGCGTGCTTAAAAAAATGCGGAATCAAAGGCAGAGGCCATGGAGGCTCCCTACTAAACTCCTCAGTAGTGGGTACCAGTGCTGTCGAGGCCAATCCGGAGCTATCAGAATCATGGATGGCTTGTCTTTTGGCCTTCAAGAGTACCTTGGGAATGAGAGGCAGAGGTGGAAAGGCATAGACATGAAGATTGTCTAACTGAATGATAGAGCATCCACCTTCCAAGCTGTGGGATGAAACATCTTTGTGCAAAACTTTGGCAACTGGTAATTTAGTGGAGAAGCGAACAGATCTATGTCTGGAGTCCCCATAACACTGTCAACTTTGAAACACATGAGGATCTAGTTTCCACTGTGAGGATCCACAATTTGTCTGCTCAACACATCTGCTAAGGAGTTCTGTGCTCCTGGTAGAAACCTTGCCTGAAGATTGAGGTGTAAACTGAGAGCAGTCTCCCATAAAATCATCGCTTGCCTGCAAAGAGGGTACCTAATGGGTTCCCCTTGCTTGTTGATGTACCACATGACAGTAGTGTTGTCTGTTAGAATCAACACCTGTCCTGTGAAGTAAACTTTGAAAGCCATCAATGCAAATTGGACTGCTAACATCTCCTTCAAGTTGATATGCAAATGTTGAAGTCTGACAGGCCACGTGTCTTGCACCCATTTTCCATTGAGGTGTGTTCCCCAAGCCTTGTCCGAGGCATCTGTCGTTAGAATCCGACTCGCCTCTGGTCGGGTCACAGAGTCCCTTGTTTAGGTGACATTTCTGGGCCCACCACAAAATTCTTTCTGAATGCAAGGTATTATCTGATTGACAGTGTCTAGATCTTGGGAGTGTTGTGTCCATACATTTTTGGAGTACCATTGGAGCTTCCTCACAAGCAGTTTGGCATTGGGAAGCACCAGAATACCTAAGATGCCATGAACCCCAAGGCTTGAAGGACTGTCCTTGCAGTCAGCCTGGACTGTAGAGACATTTGATGGAAATAAAGAGAAAGGCTTCTTTGTTTGTCCGGGGTCAAAAAGGCCATCTGGGAAGCTGTATTCAGTCTCACACCCAGAAAGCACATGTCCTGAGAGGGTACTAGACTGGACTTTGTTTCGTTCACAGAATACTCTAGGCATCTTAACACTACCATCACATACTGTAGATGATGAAGAAGGTCGTCCTTGTCTTGTGCAATAATCAGGCAATCGTCCAAATAAGGATAAATCTGTATTCCTCTTAACCTGAAAAAGGCTATCACTGGAGCCAGAACCTTTGTGAACACTCTGGGCGCAGTAGATAAGCCAAAGGGCAATGCAGAGAACTGATAATGTAAATTTCCAGAAAACGCAGGTACCTCCTGCAACTGGGCCTGATAGGAACATGAAGATAAGCCTCTGAGATCCAGAGTTACCATCCAGTGATCTTTTCCCAACAGAGGTAAAAGCTGTTGTAAAGTCAGCATTTTGAACTTTGGAATGTCCAGATAAGTGTTGAGGATAGATAAATCCAAAATTGGTCTCCACGTGTTCCCTTTCTTTGGTACTAGAAACCGGCGAGAATAAAATCCCAGTCCCACTTCTGACAGAGGAACTGGCTGTATAGCTCCTATATGAAGAAGTAAAGAAATCTGCTTGTGAGCCTCTATCCTTTGCCGAGGAGGAACGTCTGGCATGCCTTTGAAAGGAGGCAATGTATGGAAATAGAACTTGTAGCCTCGGTTTATAATGTCCAATACCCATTTGTCCTGGGTGACTAAAAGCCAGTTTTGCTTGAAAAGTGCTAACTTTCCTCCCAAAGGAGCTGCCAGGCAAGAAGAATCTGGCAGCAGAAAATGCAGGTCATTGGGCCTGTTTACGAAAGGACTGGCCCCTGCCCTCACCTGCAGATAGTGCAGGCGAACTCCAAGTTCTAGGCCTGAATGTACTGTGAGCTCTGCCCCTGCCACGTCTAGATCTACCCCTAGACTGAGAATCAGAAGAAGGATACGTCCACCCCTTAGTAGGCCAATTTCTACTAAACTTTGGAGGTTGCACCTGCAAAAAATCTTTAACAGTCTGCATAGACTTAGCCTCGTCTTCCATTTTCTTCAAAACCGACTCCACAGGGGGACCAAACAAAACTTCAGACTGTAAAGGGGCATCCAGAATTCTAGTTTTAACATGCTCGGACAAATTCTGATCCTTAAGCCAGGCGTGCCTACGAAGAACTGAACCAGTGGCAGCCACCCTAGAAGAGGCCTGTACAGCATCAAACCACACTGCAAAGAATGCTTACCCACCTGTTCAGAGACATGTACTAAATCCTGCAATTAATTTACACTCTATGCCCTCTGCCAAAGCATCCACTTTAGATTTTAGCTGAGAAAGGAGGAAATTCTGATACTTCAACATATGAAACTGGCAATTTAAAGCCCTCATTGCTAAAGTAGAAGAGGTATACACCTTCTTACCCCATCTATCCAAAGCTCTAGCTTCCTTATCTAGAGGAACCGGATTCTTTACAACAGAGGCTCTAACACCCTTAGGCCCTGACTAATAGTTTCTGGGTCCGCCCTAGGACTCTTATACAGATATTTATGAGCCTCAGGCACCCTGTAATACCTGTCTGGTTTAACTGGGCGAGGAGGCAAAGAATCTGGATTAAGGGAAGCCTCGAGAAAACATCTTGAACAACATCCAAAACAGGAGGTATAGCCAAGGGTCTATGCTGTGGTAAAAACAAGAATTCCCTAAGCCTCTTCCGTGAATCAGAGAAATCCTGTCATTCCCACTTAAAATGCTCCCTCATGGAATGCAGAGTTTCTGAAAATGAAAAATCCTCTGGAGGAGAAGCAGAAGGAGTGGAATCCTCTGCATCAGAATCCGAATAAGGGGGAAAATCTTGAATATCTTCAGCAGAAGACTCTTGAGTCATCTGAGGCCTGATCCAAACTTTCCAACTCTGGCTCCACCCTGGGCCCCTTATCAGGAGGGGGCATAGAATCTCTAATTAAAGTAATCAAATCTTCTGCCATTTTAAGCATGTGCTTTTTAGGCACAGACCCTGAAGTACCTGGAGTGACACCAGAGGAAGGCAAAACAGACCTGCCCTTAGAAGAAGCCTTAGAAATAGTAGCAGAAGGCCTAACCACCTTAGGCATAGAAGGGAGAACAGTAACCTGAGAGGCCCCTTCAGCTTGACCTGACTCCTGTGAGGCCACATCCTGCAAAATCAAAGTTTCCCCCTGAGACTCAACAGAAACTTCAGCCGGATCCACCTGTTCCACTGTAGCTTCTACAGGACCGGCGTCCGAAACGGACGAATCATCCTGTCTAGGTTTCAAGGATTTGTCTTTGCGCTTCTTCGTGGAAGCGGGCGTCGGAGGATCCGACGGCATATTATAATTACACCGCTTACCAAAGACTAACCTAGCACAATCTAACCTTAGTTTTATGGTGCGCTTATTAAACCTAGCAGAAAACCGACACCCGACAACGTCGTGCTCCGGTCCCAAACAAGGAATGCAAAGAGAGTGATAATCCCTATGCGGTATCTGTTTCCCACAAGAAATACAATTATTCACTTTTTCTGACATCCGGAATTAACTGAGGCAAGAAAAAACAAAAATATTCCCCAACGGGGTACTTAGCCCAACTTGGTTTCAGTCTGAAACTCAGAATACGAAAATTTCAGAACGCCGAACGGCACTTGCAACGCTGCTTCTGCATCGGACCATGTGGCAAAAAAGACTGAGGATATGATGTCGGTCATGCGCTTTTATACCCTGACGCTCTGATGTCAGATCTGAGCGCCCATGACCGACGTCAGCCTAATACTTTGATATTCGGGCCGACCGAGGACAGCGGACGACCCATATGTAAGGACTGCAGCAATGTGAGATGAAGAACATCATCAGGCTTCCTGGGAGGTCTAATATTCCAGACACCTTTAAGAAACTGCTTAACCTCAAATCTAGAAGCTAACGGGGGAGTTAAAGGCAGATAAGCAGAAAGAGCTGATAAGTGGGCCTTAACAGAATAACAGGCCAAAGCAGCATTGAGCAACTTACACAAATAAGAAAGACCCAAAGGAACAAGTGGGTCCAGGTCATGACAGACACCGAACTGAAAACCTCTTCCATTTAGACAAGTAGGATTTCCTAGTAATAGGTTTCCTGGCCTCCTGCAGGACCTGAAGCACGTGAAGCATGAAGAGATGGGGATGGATGAGAGACCCTTTGTCTTGTGTGAGGAGAGCCACCCTGTGAGGTAACTTGTGATGATTGCCCCTGGCAAGATGCAGAAGTAGAAGGAACCAATGCTGTCATGACCAAAAGGGAGTCACCAACAAGATTTTGGGAGCATCCTGTTGAATCTTGAACAGGACTCTCAGAATGAGAGGAAAGGGAGGGAATGCATAAAAAAACATCCCTTTCCAAGAAAATGAGAGGGCATCCACCTTCCAGACCAGAGGGCCTGGGACTCTGGCACAAAAGGGAGGAAGTTGTTTGTTCAAAGCGGAGGCAAAGAGATCTACTTGAGGAATACCCCACTGGTGAACAATGTCCAGAAACACATCCCTGTGAAGCATCCATTCCTGGGATTGAGTGAAGGACCTGCTCAGACTGTCTGCCACAACATTCCGATCTGAAGGAATGTAAAGAGTTGCACGATACTGGGTAGCCAGCCCAGATCCCATACCAGAAGTGCCAGCCGGCAAAGACGGTAGGATCTCGTACCCCTGTTTGTTGATATACCACATGACTGGGTTATTGTCCATGAATACCTTGAGAGGCCCTGCAGAGAAGAGAGGACGAAAGGCCTGAAGAGCCAGCAGAAGAGCCCTCATCTCTGTGATGTTTATGTGCTCCTGCTGATGAGGTAACCACAATCCCTGACCCTTCAGGGAGCCAAACATTGCTCCCCATCCCACATCTGATGTGTCTGTTCAGGGAGCCTGATAGGGAAGTGGAGATTTAAATGGGAGCTCTGGATTCAGACACAACTGCTGAATCCACTATAGAAGTTCGACCTTGAGACATGGGAGATTAGGAACAGGAAAGTCTAGAGGATGTGCATGCTGAAGCCACACCAACTTCAGAAACCCTTGGAACTTCCTCATGTGGAACGGTGGAAGCCATGAATCTCAGAGCTCAGAGAAACTCCCTGGCTGAAATGGAGGCCAGGGAAAGAAGAGTTTGAAAGAAAGAAATGAGAGTTAATGCCTTTGGAGTAGGCAGGCATGCCAGCATTGGCACAGTTTGAAACCTGCAACCCAGAAAGACATGATCTTGAGAAGGAGTCAGGGAAGACTTGAAGTTTACTGTGAACTCCAGGCTCTGAAGAAGAAAAATGGTAAAATGACAATTTTGCAAAAGGACCTCTGGAGAAGATGCCCGAATCAGCAGGTCATTCAAATAAGAAAAGATTTGGATCCCTTGAAGCCTGCAAAAGGCAATCATAGGAGTGAAGCATTTGGTGAACACCCTTGGAGAAATAGAAAGGCCAAAGGGCAAAGCACAGAACTGAAAATGCCAGGAAGCAACAGAGAAATGCAAAAATCTCCTGAAAAGAGGATGGATCGGAATATGGAGATAAGCATCCTTGAGGTCCAAAGGCACCAGAAAGGCCTGAGGGAGCAAGAGAGGAAAAAGGGACTGAAGGACAACATCTGAAAGGAAGGCACCTTCAGAAAGGTGTTCAGATGGGAGGGGTCTAGAATAGGCCTCCAAGTACCTTCTTTTCTGGGCACTAAAAACTTTCTGGAATAAAACCCTTTCCCCCTTTGGGACAAGGCACTTTTTGAATAATAACCTGAAACAAGAGGTCCCGAACAACCTCTGGGGAAAAAAGGAAGCTGTTCCCAAGGAGGCTGAGAAATGCCCATAAAAGGAGGACAGGAAATCCAGACAATGAAGTACCCTTGCTGAATGACTGACAAACCCCAAGAATCCTGAGTGATCCAGAGCCGAAGAAAGAGAAAGGCAAAGAGACAGAGGAATGTGGATGAGAACGGGTGGATAGTCAAACAGCACCTGGTTTGTCAGGAAAGGAAGGCTTAAGAATCCTGGCAGTCTGAGTGGCTTTAGCAGGAGTCGTCCATTCACCGCCCTTTTTACCTTTAGAAGGAGGGTGAGACTGTCTACGAACAAAGGCTGGCTTAGAAAGGTAGTTACATTGAAACTTAGGCACAGGAGAAACAAATACATGCTTAAGCGCCTGTAAAGACTTCCCCTTGTACTGATGAGATTTAAATAAATAAACCAGCAGCCACTTCCACAAACAAAGGAGGAGTATTATCCAGAGGAGCATCCAGCAACTTAGCCTTAATATCATCAAGCAAAGGTTGAAGCTGAAGCCAGGAATATCTTCTCAGAACCGAGCCAGAGCCACCAGCCCTGGAGAAAAGCCAACAAATAGAAAAACGGATGCATGCAACAGACCAGTAGTTAAAATAGCGTTCGGACTGGCAGCAAAAATGTTCTGAGGATGGTACGCTTGAACGTCACCTTTATGCCCTACCTTACACAAGGAGTAAGCATGCGACGTTCTGCTTACCTTAAAGCAATGGAAATCTTTTGTAAACTGGCCAGATGGAGGGCTTCACGGCAGATAATCCCATTAGCAAGGAATACTGCAGCAGTGACTGCAAGGACATCCACTGCTACCCGTGTCAGAAAGGGAGTCACTACAACGATCATAGGAGATGTCTTCTGAATCTTCAGAAGTACATTGGATATCCTATGATCAGACAAAAGCGATAGAAAAGCATACAGGAATATTCCTGTCAGAGAAAAAGAAAAGGCACTTGTCTTCAAGGCCTTCTTGCATGGAGTCCTGGAGCAGAATTTTGACAGCTGACTATTTAGAGGGGAGGCAAATGGGTCTGGGTGGGAAACCCTACAAATAGATTTATTTTTCCTGTGGAAGAAAAGATCTTTGAACTGAGGTGTTCAGCTGTTACCTCAGGAGTACAATCCTGCATGAACAAGTCAAAAAGGACTTAAATGTTCTCTTGGAATCTCAGCTTGTGTAAGAGTTCTCTCTCTCTTTTTTTTTCTTTAAGTGTCAGGAAAGATAAGCAAGTCATCTAAATGCATTTAAAATGGATACTGCAGCAAGCTATAACTGGAGCTAGCCACTTAGTAAGCACTCTTTGTGCTGCGGATAGTCCAAAGAGTAAAGCTGAGTACTGATAAAGAGATAAAGACACGCTAATCTTAAGAAATGTCTGAAGTGCAGATGAAAAGGAATGGGATAAGATTTTTTTAAATCTAGAGGTACCTCTTCCTCATTCAAGTTTCCTGGTAACAGATCGTGTATATCTTCAAATTTATGTTGCTTCACTATCAAACAGGTTTAAAAAGAAAGATCCAGGACTTGTCTCCAAGCATCATCTTTCTTTGGCACTAAAAAAATCCTTTAACAATAACGTTTGCCAACTTGGGAAGAAGGAACTGGGTCTATCACTGCGTGGAACATGAAATGAAGGACAGGTGGAAATAAAGGGGAATGGTTTGGTGGAAGAGGAATAACCTCCTGGTAAGGAGGAATATCCGCATACTGCCAAATATACCCTTGGTAAGTTTCAAACAAATTAGTTCTGAAGATCAATCTGCTGACAAAGAAAAAAAGAGGGGATTCAGACTTTCTGGAAGGGAAAAGGGACTACCAGATTGGAAGGGAAAAGGGACTACCAGATTGGGAGGAGGAACAAAATCCCTTAAAGGTCAGTCAAACTGGCTAGTTGGATTGTCCTTGACTTGGGGGGGGGGTCCAGAATTATTTTTGGAACACTGCTGCCATTATGTCAAAATTGGATGAGGTGTTACAGAATCACTTAAAGATATTTCTGTCCTTTTTTCAAAATTTCTAAGATTCCCTGATTTAACATACCCCTTTCATCACACTTGCTGATCATCTCTGCTGCAAAGGAACCAAAAAGTGAATGTCTGTCCAAACGAGAAAACATTTTATTATTTTCATCCTCTAGGATCATCCAGGTTCTAAGAAGGCAGCCAGGCAAACCTCCACAAAACAGTACCAGAGGCCATAGTCCTGGAAGAATAAATCAACTGAGTCAGACACACACAGACACATGACTAATGCAATAGAAGAAACTAAATAATTGTAAGACATTTCCTCACAAGAAGAGACTGCAGACCAGACATTCCCCCTACTTTCTCAATTAGTCAGAATAAACATTAACATGTGAGCCTGATGATCAAAATTCTGAAAATCAAAGTTGTAGAAGCATACACTATTTTCCTGTACCCATCAATAATCTTCTCACCCTTATCAGAAAGGATAGGATGTTCTGGAAATAGGGATTCCCATCTCTAAGCCTAAGAGAGAATCAGAAATTGAGCTCTCCTCAGAGTCTGAAATCAGAAAACTTAGGAGAAAAGTTGTATATGCCCCTTCATCTTCCTGTCCAGATAGAGAATCTTGAATCTCTTCAGGCAAAGGAGGCATCCTTCTTCCTTTTACCAGAAAGCAATAAAGAAGGATCAAAATAATGAATAAAACCTTGAGCAAAACACAGTAACCTACTCCTGTCTAAGGAAATTTAAGGAGGAGTAGATACACGTTTAGTTTTCAGTTTATTTTTGCCATAAAAGTGGGGCCAGTGGGGCCAACCTCGTTATAAACTGCAGCAACAGCTATCACAGGGATGGGCACAACATTCTAACAAAACAGGGAAGCCTTCCCTGTTCCCTCTGCCTGGACCAACAACAGTATCTCTCCTTTGCAGCTGAGGGGACCCCCAACAGCCACAGACGACTTGGCTAGCCCCTTGTCCAGAGTGGCTATAGGTGCTCCATCAGAAGGATTCTGGGTAAAAAGAGGAGTGGTCTGAGGTAGAACAAATGGCCACAATAGTCACACACATCTTCAGCAGAGGCAAATTGCTAGCCTGGTGTGGTGGCAAAGGGTGTTTCCTTAACTTTTTCTCTGTGTGGCTGGAAGAACAGCCACTTACCATGGAAACCGACAACTTGTTCAATGGACAAGGCAAAAATGGTGCCTCTTTCCTGGAGAAAACAAGCAGCAAAAGCTGGTAGAAATTTAGTCTTAAAAACTTACTTTTTCACACAAAAGCAAAATAAAAAGCACTTTAAATGCTTTGCCAGCCCCAAAAAGTAAAACAAATACTATTTATCCCTAGAAAAATGTTTTTAAAACTTTAAAGAACTTAAAGGACAGCACACTCTTCTGTCACTTTAAAAGTGGGTGGCGCAGTGGTGCAGCAGTTAGCATCGCCACCCTACACCAAGAGGTTCTCCAGCTCGATTCTTGGCTGGGGTGCCTTCTGTGCAGAGTCTGCATGTCCTCCCTGCTTCGTGTGGGTTTCCTCTGGACAGTCTGGTTTCCTTCCACATTCCAAAGACATGTTTCTGGAGCATTTCTCCCCGGGCCTCCTCTGAACATGGAATCTACTCCAGTTGGACTTTCCTGGAAAATGAATATTAAATAAATACATGCATACCTACAATCTTGTGACAGTCCATTAAAACACAGACACCTAACTTTAAAATAACTTTCCTGAAGATGAAAGTATCAATAAAATCAACAAAAATAATTGAAGTTTTTTTTCCCCCAAAAGGGAACTTATCTGCCCAGCAAAAGCAGACTGTTGATGCTCAAAAGCCTCAAGGGAGCATGCTGTTTAGCAGCAGTAAAGCCCTGAAAGGCTAGGCACCTGAACTTGTCTTTTACCAAGCTAAGCTTGATCTAACAGTTTGGGCATGTGAAAGGTGTCCTGATGTTTTGGGAGTTGTCTGGCTGCTGTATCCTTAGCAGGATATAATCTGTATAGCTAAGACTACTGCAGCAGTGATCAATATGACCATCATAGTTTGTGTTTCCTGAACTGTAACAGTGCACACAAAGTACTTGTGCACCTGCATATAATAAGGATTATTCAGCATATAAAACAGCCAGGAGTCTAGACAGACATCAAAGAACATCAATCAGAAGTTATGTGCGTTGCTTGTAATATTTCTGCAACCTTTATGAGGTAGACTTTCAAGGTAGTTAATCTCTTTTGCATCTTTTTTTTCTGGTGTCTATTTTATGTTGCTATTGCTTAGTATAAGGATTATAGAGAGTTGCCATACTCAAGTTAAGATTTAATCCAACTTAAAAATGCCAGTGATCTTAACTTTAACATGCAAAACTGCAGGATATAATAAAAGATTAATTTGCATCAATAATGGTAAACACAAATGATCGATATGTTTGATGAAAGCAAATCTGTCAGACTAAAATACCCAAGTCTCACACAAAAAAAAAAAAAAAACTTTTTCTAAATTAAGCTAGAGTAAACAAAGTGAGCATCACAGGGTAATAAGACTGCCGAGAGCACAGTCCGGCCTCCCCGCGCTGTAAGGTCTATTTCTCTGTAACATCCATTCTGGAGGGCATTATTGTGTTTTGAAAATGTACTAATTTACCAAAAGTCACAAGTGCACTTGTCTTTACAACCAAAACACACCAAATAAATCACGCAGACAAATAAATGTTTAATCCACACAGTCAAAAACGTAACCCAGTTTTTAACATAATAAATATTGTATTCTTATTTGCTTCCTTCAGTTTTTCTTTAAGTAATTACTTATAAAGCCTACAGCACTTTTGTTTATATTCTAAGCATACACGCTTTATTGTCTCTTATGTCCCAACCACATACTTAAACATTCTTGATGTTGCTTGCACTTAATCTCTCCATTTACAGATAACATCTTTAAGTAATCACTCTGCTCATCCACTTTTTTAAATATTTTTCTTCTGAACGGATTCTGGTTTTCTCTCTCTCCTTATTCCCCATGTATCCACAAATAATCTTTGTATTTCTTCTTCATGCCATTGAGACACATTATTAAAAGTTAAAAAGGATATCAATATTACATTTTATTTTATAATTATGCACCATATTTTCCTTATTCAGGCATCTTTTGCTTTTCTGTTCCTATACCTTTCAATTCATACTTGTTCAATGTAGAATTTAAAAAATATATTTATGCTGGGAAATAATTAAAACAAAATAAAATAAACAAACAAACACATACACACATGCAAATGGATCTTCTTCCGTTCCATTTTTTCTTCAAAAATACAAATTGATTAAACATCTGAAGTCCTCTCCACCCTATCAAAAATAAAAAATGGATGTAACAGTCTTTTTTTCCATTAAATATTATACATTTTCATACATGATGCAAAGACTCCTTAGACCCCCCCCCTTTTTTTTTTTAAAAAGATCTTTTGATAAAATAAATGCAAAAGCACACAGTATCTCATCACAATTTTATTTACGTAAGCATTTTTTCATAAATGCTTTGAAAGTTTCCACTTATTCAGAATATTCTTGTTTTTCCTATTCTTTCCCTCTAACCCCCACACATAAAGCCCGCTGTTCCCAAACCATAAGGAAATACTTCATTTCCCTGAAAAAATAAATTTCCGTACAGGGAACCCTCGTGGAGTTTCATATAGCTGGATGTCTCCTCCAGACACCTCATCTATCTAGGTTAAGATAAGAAATATTTTTTAAGTTAAAATAATATATCCAAGGTCATTCTGATAACCGATGTAGAACAGGATTTTGTATGCAATGATGACAGGAGACATGGAGAAAAGTGACAAAAGTGAGTTCAGAAAACAAAGTGGTTTAGGATTAACCGATTTGAAGGGATATTTTATAGCTACACAGTTAAGATTCTGTTACATAATACAAAGTGGAAACGGAGGATGATGAAGAAAGGGGAGGTCAAGAAATAAGGAGTGTGTGAGACTTTGGATCCATTTCCTTAAGCAGAACCACCACTATACATATTATTATACTCAAAGGAGCAGAAAGCATTCCAAGAAGTCAACATGAGAATGTAGATTTTGACGAAAGGGATGACTGCAAGTAGGGGTACAAGTAACTGGTAAGAAGGGAGTATAATTTACTGAAGAAAGCTGACAAAGGAACCAAGGCACTGGGAGAAAATAACTACACAGGGAAAGACAACAGGGTGAGAGGAGGCCAGAACAGGGTGATGTTTGGACTGCAGGCTAGGAGCCAACAGTGTAGCTAGGGAGCCCTGTGAGCTACAAAGAAACAGAGAGGGGCGTTCACCACAGTTGCAATCTTTGTAAACATGCAAGGAGTGGAGAGGAGATCATAAAATGAGTGTCCTTTAATATGAGGTACAGAAATGGCCTTTGACCACTTTTTTATTCAGAGGTGGATATAAGCATCCTATAAATCCAAACAGCACATCCAGGCTCCCCATTAGAAATTAGGGACAAGCTGCAGTGTGATAATTCAAAACATTCCTTTGGTTAGAAAGATGTTCAAACTGCTTACATTTAGGAGAATCTGATGTGCCTGATCTTTATTCCATCTTATGTTTAATTTTAAAACTCCCTGGCCTCACGAGTCCTTGGTGTGTATTGGATGGCTTTTTTTTTTCTTCAAGGAACCTTTGCAAGTCCTTCCTTACCATAGTCATGTTTTCTCTAACCACCCCCCCCCCCAAAGCAGGTGCCCAAAAGGGGACAGGGGGACTAGTTGTGTAGGGAGGAGGGAGACAAAACAGGTTATCAGATCCCAAATCACCACCCGAGTAGACAATAGGAATCAGGGCTAATGCCTGAGGCACTCTGCATATGCTAAGAGCTCTGGAATCTGTTCCTGTGAATTCACTGCCAGTTAGAAGGCAGCTGGCCTTCTAGGATCTGTAAGGACCAGAGTCATTACTGGCTCCTCTGCAACCACATAAAGGGTACACTAAAAAGAGAATGGAGTTTTATCACTGCACCTGCAACAGTACATACTTTCTCCTTTATGGCCTTCAAAACGTGCCATTTTCAGAGCCCAACAACAGGCATCCATCAATGTTACCTTGATGCCCGTTTCAGAAGTGTCATCCAGTTGTCGTGACCACAGCATCATATCATAATCACTGGGTCTATGTTAAATGTTCGAAAATTACATGGTCGAGACCAAATGTTCGACATTTGGATGTTCGAACATAAAAAAAAAAAAAAAAAAGGGAAGAAGAAAACAGAAAAAAAACATTAAGTATAGGCAAGCCCCCCTGCACCCACCATACCCCCCTACTTAAATATACCAACTCAGAGACCACACTTCAGTGCAGAAAAGGGAAATTCTCCCTATCTGCACCATACGGGGACATTGAAAGTCTATCTTTGAGCACTCAATTTCAAACGTTTGGTCTCGAACATATACCGTTCAAAATTTTGAGCGTTTGAAGATTTGACAGGTACCCCTATCACTATCATGTTACTACAAACTATCCTGATGCACATTTTTTTTTCTTTTACTTAATTTTGTGCATTTCTGGTGAATGGTTTCATAAAACTATGAATACAAATCAAACATGAAAGAACAGACAAATCCCACAGTTCTGCTGACATTACTGCTTAACCCAAACATGGTTATCAAACATTTCTCAGCTTTTAAACTACAGAAGTTTAGGACTGCTGGCAGTGAATCATAAAAGAAAAATGTAACACAGACTCCTGCAGCAAATGCATCGAAACATTTCTGTAAGGTATTCATTATGCAGTCAAACTGAAAGCGTTTCAACCATACACAAGTCTTATTGGAAAAGCAGACAACGGTTTTGTTTTATTTTGTATGGAAATGCACTCTGCTCAATGTAACAAAACAAGAAGGATAAGGGAGAATGTTATATTGTACCAATTCCACAGTGAAGCAGACATGTGGCTTTTATGGATAAGATAAGATTAAAAAAAAGATAAAAAATAAAAAAAATCCTCCATGTGCTAAAAAAATCAAACAGAATTCAAATGAGCCAGTCGAATAAAAATGACTGGCATTACTTTAATGAACACACTTGGTACCTTTCTGCTTACATGTTGACAAACACAGTTGGTATCTTACTGCATAGGTCATCTTGAATAATTAAAGCACTCCCAATATGAAGCACTGTGCCTTCATTGTCAGTAATAACTTTTCTAAGACTCAGATACAGGGACCAATAGTATGCGATTGCCGTATTGTCAGAGACGGACAAAAGCAGTCACAGTTACCAATGATCCACAGAAAATTACATCCACTCACCATGGTCTAATTATGTCAAGAATGCGGTCACTCAAGCTGTTGGGAGACAAAACAATGCAGACTGATTTATACTGCAAAGATGCTTTACATAGTCTGCAACTCTTCCTTGTGACGCCTTTTCATGAAAACCTTCCTGCAGACATAAGCAAGCTATCAACCTACACCAAGTGTTAAACATTCACTTTTCAGTAGTGCAGAAAATCAAGTAAATTTGGCAAATATTTATATGAGCAAGAACATGCTTAAACATACCTCTAAGAGTAAGAATTCTGGACAAAGCCATGAATAAAAGTGGGACAAATGCCCAAAAATAGGGACAATTTTTAAATATTGCTCTTACAAACTTAGAAAGTTGATAGACTAACAGGTTTTTCATTAGCATGACTTTTCTGAATGGTATGGCATCTGAAATTCAAAGGTCTCTCATTATTTTCTAACTTCAGTACTTAATGATTTGCCACTAATGTGTCAGAAAACCACAATTTTATGAAAAACGGACCAAAAATGAGGCAAAAATCTGAACATTCTAGAAAAAACTGTACATTTGTGAGGCATGTAATAAATATTCAATATACATGGTTACCAATACAAATATTTTCACATAGTTATTTTTCACATCCCTCCTGCTTTTATCAGAACTGCATTCAGTTGTGTACATGTGGTGAGAACACAGATTTTTAACCTAAAGTGTACAGCAGCAGTGTAGGACAGAATGAAGTGCTAATGCACACAATATCATTCATCATATTTTGCATGAAATAAAAATTCACATTTTTTTGAATTCCAGGCTAAAAAATCCAACTCTAAACACAGGCAGACAATCTCACAAGTCACCAAAGCAGAACACCTTAGTTGTTCAAGAGTGAACATGATGAAGGGCCATCATAGTACTGAGTGCAAAATAATCAGACTAGTACAAGACTGAGTCTTTATCAAATGCTAGTGTCATGTACATTTCTAAGGCATTGCATCATGAAATTAGCTGAGAGCACAATAATCCAGATCTTGTGACCATACCCTACCTAAATAGGTCTTCGAAATATGTCCCTGATCATTAGAGGAAACTCGGTCCTTCCCCAGGCTGGCACAGACTCTGAAAATGTACTTGCCCAGGAACTTTTTTTTGTTTTGTTTTGTTATGCATACTCTTTACACTTCAAACTCATGAAAAATTGATTTCTGAAAAAGCGAACAGCCTGATTAATTTGTCCATCATAGGCTCATCAGTAAGTTTGTGGCAAACAACCTGCAGACTATTACAAGCCTAGCCAGTAACCCATATTCAGAAGTTCTTTGCAACCTCAAGGAGGGCAATACAAGAGAGGCCAGGAGAGAATTTGAAGTTGCCCATTCAAATAATCTAGGATTACTTTAAAGATGACAAAGGTGCTATTCTGCTTGAAACATAGAGAAGTTTGTCCAGAGGTGGGGGATAGATTAGGATATGAATCTATCACACCAACATGCCTTACTTATCTGTTGTTCAATTCATTTAACAGGGTAACAATTTGTTCTGCAAAGGAACAGAAAGTCAAACAGGGCTGGATCTTTCATGGTTTGAAAGGCAAGACACAGATCGCCAGGGAGGAGTCCAAGAAATGGGTACACAGTGAGGGTTGCTAGTCTGTCCTAATAAAATGATCACTGGCCTCAAAAGTATCTTAATTAGGCATCTCTGAAGTCTCCTAAGTTAAATGATATGCTTAGAGAGGTATGTTCCAGAAAGGAGCATTATATTCAATAATGGGTTAGAGGAGGCATGAGTAATGGGGGATTACGATTTCTTTGAATATAGAGGGAATGCCATTGAAAGGATGGCCAAAGGGGTGAGTGGGACTGCGGAAAAGCTATAACTGTAGGTTCAATAAAAATTTATACAAAATGTGTTGGTTAGGATTATAGCTACTTCTTTAGGATCAGAGTGGACAGTATTAGAGGCCCTAGCTTTAAACATTGCTGGTTATTCATTCTTAACTTCCTGACATAGTTAAAGAAAGATTAGCAATTTATGTTTTAGTGGCTATTTTACTTTCATAGTTAGCTTTGAGCTCCTTTACTAGTTTGCTTCGGTGTACTCTTAAGGTAGACAGACTAAGACTTGATAAGTATTTGGTAATTTTGTTTTCACTATGGAATTTATTTATACAAGTGAGTTTATTTTTAAATTTCACAATGTATTTGGTCTGCATAGGGAATGTCTTATCAATACAACTATTTAAGTTGAAGTCAGGTGTGTAGGCTATACCTTTAGCAATGAAATCTAGAGTAGGGTTACAGCAGAATTTAGTCAGGTTATCAAGTAATTGAAGGTTTGCTTTTAAGAAGTTCTTAAACACTTGGATAATTGCAGGGTAAGTGCTACCAGTTTTAAAGGAAAAGGCTACTGATTTATGGCCTGGTTTAACAAGGGAAATGATAAATAAGGAGAGGTGCAAGAACTGGCCATATGTGGGATGACAAGATCAAAGCGTATTGGGACCCCAAGTGGGGCGGTTAACTGGTTGTACATGGCAGTTAGCATTAATCCAGCTATTTGGCATAGGAATATCAATTTTCCAGTATTACCAATGCAGTAAAAAGGGAGGGACGCTACAGAAAGTTTAACATGTCATCGGTAGGATGACACACAGGCCCATCTGCTTGAGTTGATGGCAGCGCAGATGGATGTAAAAGAACCTCGCAGGACTTAATCAAATAAAGAGTAAGGGAAGTTCCCTGGTGCCTTGACCAAATTTCCCTTGTCAATATAAATGCCACTTCAGGTCTCCCCTTCAAGGGAGGCCTAGTGGGACCAACCTGCTCAGAATATAAATACATATAAAGGAAGCATTGAACATGCCTACCACTGAATGTAGGTCAGACAGTTTATTGAAGGACAATTGAATTCCCCCAGTAGATGGATGTTGAGATTAATGGGGATTTCAGCTAAAGTGGTAAGATAGCTATTGTACCCAGAAGATGACAGACTCTATACTCAATATGAAGTGATAATCTCATTTAGGGTAAATTTGGACATCTAGGAGTTTAAATCAGATATCATGTGGAGTCTGCTACGAGGCGATGATATCATTGATAAATACTAAAACTCCCCAACAACTTCCAGTAGGTCTGAAGACATTACAGACACTAAACCCAAAAATAGAGGCAGTGCTTTCATTGCTATGAACCCAAGCCTCTGCAATCACCCCCCCCCCCCACACCCCAACACACACCCAAAGTCTGTTCAATCTGCAGAGGATAAAAGTCTCATGGCATTGAGTACAGCCACTTCACTTCTTCCAAATTAAAGTTTACTGGCAAGAAAACTTAGCTGTCCCCATAGTGCCTTTTTTTAGGTAAAAAGTTTAGTAGGTGGCACAGGAGTGAGCATAGCTGAAGATGAAATAAAAAAAAAAATCTTTATAACTAAAAAGACTACCTATTTATTCAGCACTTCAAACCAGCTACAGCTATACCCAACATCTGTCTTCAAAATTATACCACATGGTTTTCTAGATTACAAAGTGAACACCAAGATGGACATGTTGGGAGCACGTTTTAGTAACATTTTTGCTTCTTGTAAAAAAAAAAAAAAAAAAAAAAAATGAAATTTAATAGAAATTGAAAACTTATTGGGGAACACAGATTTATTTTTTAAAAGCAGTATGGTTGGTTAAGAAGAGATCCAGTTTCATCCTCTGTAAAGGGATTATGTACTGTCAGAGGAGTGATAATATGAGAAAATTGGGACTTCTAGATTTTAATTACAAAAATTTCTTAAAGCTGCAAATTCAGTGGTGGAGGGCCAGCAGTAACATATCATGTTTAGTTACTGAAAGTATGCACATCCTTTAAACTTTTAAGAGAGAGTATTATACAAGTATATATTAGGAAAAAGTTAGCTTATGCTCTGCAATGGGCATCTTAGTACGGACTGTAAAATAAGTCAAGGTGCAACAGACAGATTTCCCAAATATTCAAACTCTAGTAGAAATCTTAACACCCTTATGTGACATCAGAAACTAGAACTGTACACCAGGACACAGAAGTATTGTCAGATAGCTCACTAACACACAGATCCAGTGTCCCCTTGTCTGTCACAATGGGTGCAGGTAGATCAAAATTCAGTACTCAAAATATGTATGCAAAAACTACTCAAATAATGCAAACATTTTGCCACAGATAAATGATCCATGTATCAGCAATATCCTTCTAGCACCAAAACTAGACACAGGCCTATTATATAGTCTAATGTAATGCATCTCTGCACAAGGTTTGTTATGACCTGGGTAGGTCAAACTATCATAATGCATCCACTTTTGATGCCTTGTACAAAACAGGAAACAACAAACATATCCCTTGCTGCAATATTTGTCACTTTAAAGTACTGCAAGCCTAATGTGCATAATTCAGAGCAGTTAAGAACAGAATCTGCTTTAAGAGGGAGCAATGCTGCACAAGCAGCTAAGTATAAACACATTTATAAAAAGGTACTGATGGATGAAGACCTGTTATTAACGCAATCCATCCGGGGGTTGCAGCAAGGCCATCTGCTGCTGTGCCACCACTGCCTTTGACCTCCAAATGACTTGCATTATGTCACTGCCCCTGACAAAATATTAGCAGCCCTACTCAGACCATCTTCCTAGTAGTGCTCAACTCACCGATAGTCACAGCATTGTAAAGCTCATCTTAGAAATGCTGCATTAGAATCAACGTAATTGCTTACAGTGCTTCAACGTAATTGCTTACAGTGCTTTAACTTATCACCATGCAGCAATCTTAGAGTTTATAAGACTGAAGATGCAGGGGTCAGAGCACTCCCACATTGACATACAACAGGGATAGTTTCTGCATTTTCCCCAGTTTTCTGACCATTTTGTTGATTCTGTGATTATCAGTGAAGCAGGAATCAGGAAGTCAGTGTGTAAACAAAAGACAAATTCTTTCCTCATCTACTTCAACCACCTTCCTTTTAATCACCAGCCCATATCCATTTCTCCCTTATATACTTCCTCTTCAACTTCACCCCAGTTACGTCCAAACAATACAACTAATACAAATCATATGCACACCTTAGGCTTTACAAGTCCCTGCTTATATCACAGTCCATCCTTTCTTCCCATGAAGTGTGTGTATGTATAGAGAGACACACACACACACATTCATTCCACTACAACTTTCAAATATGGATTAGATCTCCTAGCCTGCTGAATGTAAATGAACTTTCAACTATTGACCATATAAATTGAAGGCACAAAAGTTTAATTCATCTCTAACCTTTTGTAACATTATATTGCCCTCTCCTGATTCACTCTGCAGGAGTGATGTTAACCATTTAATCTAAAGCATAGCACTTTGCACTCATTTATGGTAAGGGGCAAATCATTCAGTGCTGCCAAGGAAATTGGCAATTACTTGGAACCTGCTTTACTTGTACTATAGATGTATCACAGAACCTGCCTTGTGGTTGACCAAAGAAAGTGTGCATCAGCTACAATTCAGAATATTGCACCTAGTTGCCTTTAACTCACAGCCCTGCAAAGCAGGAGGCCAATTAATCCCCTTGTGTCCTGAAATATTCTAAGCCAGAAAACCACTTATTTCCTCAGAGCTTTTATTCAAAATCTGTATATAAAAAACACACCACACCTCATACGATTTGCAATTATTTCATAAATAAAGCAAATTTACCAAAGAAACTATGAAACCTTATTGATAAGTTATGTGCTGGAGTCAGCATCAAAGGTGCCTGGTGATGTTGATTTTATGAGGCATATTTATAAAAGAAAAAAATGGTATTTTATTTGCCAAAAGCTACTAGTGTTAGAGTCAAGCAAAACGTTATATCTCTAAGCATTCAAGATAGACGAAAAAGTATCAGCAGGAGAAGAATTCATCTGTTTGATGGCTTTCTAATAACGTAGGACAAGAGCAGGTGGCATACTGTTTTACAATTACTTCACAATAGAAATTATAAATAGATTTTCACAATATTTAAAGCACAAATAATCTACACAACCTATGCACGCTAGATGACAAGTACCAGAGACACAAAATTGCTTCTTTTAATGTAGTGTACAACATAGCGCTAGCTGTTCACTTGCAGGACTCCCAGCTTTTACAATATTAATGCACATATCAAAAATATTGCTATATTCACACCTGCCATTACCAAATAAGAAAATATTCACAAAGTTGCATTTAAGCATGGCGGGGTAAACAGCATCAACTTTTAGCATATACTACCACCAACAAAACATTAGCATGCTCTATTCTTGCATTATGGTAAACTCAGAAAAATGTGCCCAGAACCAACTGATGTCATGTAAAGAATCTCTGGCATGGAAGGCAGCAGAAGTTGCCACCGACCTTGTCGAATGAGTCTTCATGGTAGCAGGCAATGGGATATTACGTTGTGTATAAATGAAGGTCACAGTCTTTCAACCATCTAGCCAATGTGACATTAGCAACATCAGATCCTAATCTAGGTCCAGAATAGGCCAAAAATAACTGGTCAGATTTACGAGACGACCTAGTCCTGTTCAAGTAGAAGCAGATTTGCCTGTGAATATCCAGGGTATGTAGGCAATACTCTCCTGTTTGAATGATTGGGAAAGAAAACTGGCAATTCAATGGTTTGATTAATGGACATTTCAGAGATCACTTTTGGCAGAAATGAAGGATTAGTTCTCAAGAGACACTATCTCTATGAAAAATCAAGTATGGACTCTTGATGCATAAAGCTTGAAGCTCAGGAGATACATCTGGCAGAAGTAATGGCGACCAAAAACAAGGTTTTCCATGACAAATATTTAAGGTCACAAGAAGAAGCTGGTTCGAAGGGTGGCACTGTCAGAGCTTGCAGAACTAGTGACAGGTCCCATGGTTGAATAGGTTCTCTAAAAGGGGGCTTCAAATGATTCACACCTTTTATGAAGGTCTTGCATAATTTGTGTGACATAAGAGAGGAGTCTTGGACACCCTCATGCAAATTAGATATTGCAGCCAAATGAACTCTAATGGTAGAGGCCGATAGACCCAATTGAAAGAGGTTGGCCAGATAGTATTAACGACACCGGTACTGAGAAGGGATCTGCTTGTTTTTCTTTCAGCCAAAAGGTAAATCTTTTCTACTTATTTAGATAAGTAATTCTTGTGGGAGACTTATGAGATGCAATAAGAATGTCCTGTACTGGTAAAGAAAGATCATTCTGCCAGGCAATCAAGGGAATTGGAGGAGCCAAGCTGTGAGCTTCAGGCTGTCCAAGTTGGGATGAATCAGGTTCTGTGGATGTGAGATCAACTCTGGGGTTGGATGGAGAATCCATGGTTGATCTAGCAGGTGAGGCCAAATGAAGGGGAACCGAATCTGATTAGGTCAATATGGTACTATGAGGATCACCTTGCTCTTCAACTGACGGGCTTTCTTCAGAAACTGGGGAATGAGGAGAATAGGTGGGAATGCATAAAGACGACCCGAGGGCCAATCATGGACTAGAGTGTCCCTGGGTGACTGTCCCAGAGGGGGAATCAGGGCAAAGTAGTTGCGGCATTTGTAGTTGGTCGGGGATGGAGAGAGGTCGCAGCAAGAAGGCCCCAGCGGTGGAAGATCTTCGCCGCTATCAAGGGATTCAGGGACCACTCGTGAGGTTGTAGAATACACCTGCTGAGTCAGTCTGCTATCACATTGGAACTCCTGGGAAAGTGCATTGCTAGAAGAAAACAAACAGTTGGCAGCCATCGCCCATTGCCATATCTTCATGGCCTCTCGACAAAGGGGGTAAGATGTAGTTTCACCTTGCTTGTTGATGTACCAGATCACAGCCATGTTGTCTGACTGTATTGCAATCATCCTAGATGGCAGCAGGGGATGGAATGCTTGCAACACCAGAAGCACCGCCCTCAGCTCTAGAATATTTATATGCAGTTGGGCCTCCAATTCGGACAAAGTGCATTGGACTGTCTTGTCCCTGACATAGCCCCACCCCATCAGGGAGGCGTTCATGGTCCCTGTGGCCTTGGGCTGCTGGGGTGAGACCATTGTGATGGGTTGTGGGTCATCCACCAAATTAAATCCTGTTTGCACCTGTGGGTTACTCAAATCTTGGCTGAAAAAGGATGCTGAAAAGGATACTATTGGGTGAGCAGTAGCCATTGTAGAAGCTTCATATGAAACCTGGCCAGGGGGACAATGGTGATGGAGGCTGCCATGGAACCCAACAGCTGTAGGACAGAGTGAGCTATGGATTTTTCCCTTGAAAGGATTGGGATCAGTTATTGCTTTATCCTTAGAATTCTGTGCTCTGGAATGGATTCTCTGCAATTCTTTGTATCCAATTCTGTGGACTGAGATGGGGTGAGATTGGATTTTTGCCAGTTTATGGTTATGCCTAGCCTTTGTGCAGCAAGGAGAGTATGTCAGGGTTCTTCCAATAGATGTCTGGTGGGGGCGGAGATAAGCCAGTCATCTAGGTATGGAAACACCTGGGACCATTGTCGCAAGTGAGAGGTGACAACTGCCATGCACTTTGGGAACACTCTGGGGCCTGTAGAGAGTCCGAAGGGGAGTACTCTGAACTGGTAGTTACTGGCTCCCACACGGAAGCACAGAAATCTTCTTGATGGTCTGTCCACTTTTATGTGGTAATACGCGGTAATACGCATCTTGAAGATCCATCGAGCACAACCAATAGTCTTTTTCCAAAAGCGGGAGGACAGACTGTATTGTGACCATCTGGAATTTTTGTACTCTCACAAAACTTGTTCAATACATGGATCCAAAATTGGTCTCCAGTCCCTGGTTTTCTTTGGCAATAAAAATAGTCTCGAGTAGAATCTGGATCCTATCTGGTCTGGAGGAACTATTTGGATGACTCTTTCTTAGCAGCTTTTCTATCTCTAGTGCGGCTTCTTCCCTTTGACTGGGTGGAATGTTGGGAAGGTTTTTTTGAGGGGAAAGGACAAAGATCGAAGGGGATATAACCACCTCTGGTTATAATCCTTTGTACCCAAGGATCGGTGGTGTTGGTTAACCAGGCAGAAGGGTACAAGGAGAAACGACCCCCAACCACCTCCAGAGGAAAGGAGCTGGGCCGCTCTTCAGGAGCGCTTGTAGGATTGGCCAGGAAGAGAGTCCCTGTACCCTGGTTACATGGACCCCCCTCTGCCCCGAAAGGGGCATCTTCCCTGTGAGTTTCCCCCTCTGCCTCCAGGAGAGAACTCGGCCCGTGTGTCACAGAAAGAACCCCTGAGACTTCTTGAACCATATCTTCCCACTCTTTTGGTTTCGGGAGAAAGCACGTTGAGGGAAAGAATAATGGACACTTATGGCAGAAAGAGTCTTACCATCCTGTTCACATCTGGCCAGTGTGCTTTTAACTTTGGGTCCAACGAAGAGGCTTCAATGGGAGTGTTAAGAAAGGAAGCCTTAAAAGGATTCCATGAAATTGCATGAGGGCATCCAGGCTTGTTGTCTCAAGACCACAGCTGAACCCGCTGCTCCTTCTGATGCGCAAGATATCAGCTGCATGGAGGAGTTAGATATTGACTCAATGGTGGCCAGCTGAGAGACCACTTTGTCACGGACCTCATCAGACATGGCACCAGCCAAGGTTTCAGAGAGCTTGGAAATTAAATCCCTTTGAAGCCTGGTAAAAAAGTGTGCCATATAATTCAGGGACCTGATATCAAAGGTTGCTGATGCAAAGGTGCGCTTCCCTATCCTGTCCAGGGCTTGGGACTCTTTGTTGGACGGATGGACAGTTTGGCTTTCTTCTTCCACCAAATCCTTTTTGGTCATGGCCATCACCACCAGAGCATCCACAGGAAGACCTTTAGACCAATGGGGATCCGTAGCAGGAGGTGACAAAATCTTATCTGGCCTCCAGGGAATAGCCTTGATGGTGTCAGGAACCTTCCACGCATGCTGCACAATGAGCCGGACAAGTTAAATCGGCAGGCAGAGTAACCCAGGAGGTAAGGGGCCAGACACGAAAAGCCTGCAGGAACACAGACTCCTCAGAGGTTGGATTAGAGGGCTGCCAGTCACCTCTCCATTTAAGGATTTTGAGGATATCACCAAAGGATACCTCAGAGGGTGACCGAGGGGATCCTTCCCCATCATCAAAGTTTGTCTCTTCAGTGAGGGGACTTCTCTGTGGAGTCCATGTGCTTCTTCTTGCACAAACTTTTCTGGTGAACTTCCTCAGAGGGGAAAGATAATGGAAAGGGGGCTTCCTGTGGGAATATGTCCTGTGGCCCTTGTGCCCAGTGTCCGCTAGGTGTGACTTGTGAGCACAGCGGTCCAGAGGAGGGTGGGGAGATAGCACAGTATCACCAGCAGAAGCCAGAGCCTTCTCCATCAGTTGGAAGGCTGGTCCACCTGAAGAGGGGCGAGTGTCCAGGACAGGGGTCACCCCCTCACCTAAGTGTCTCAGCCTGCCAACCCGGAGTCCTCGGATGGCTGTGAAACAACAAATTACACGTGTCACAACTATTATCCTGGGTCGTAGCAAAACTCTCCTGCCACAAAGGCAACTGCGGTTCCTTAGGGAGATCCATAAAGGGAACCGTAGAGGGGGAAGACTGTATCAATGGACTTCAAAGGCATTTAAGGAGGAGAATAAGAAGGGACCTTTGGCAAAAGTTGATCACCTCCCAAGGAAGGATAGGTCCTGGGGGGCGGGATGCCTCTGGCCAGAAGCACTTTATCCACAAGACGCAATATGTAGTGTTCAGAAAGGCTTCTAGAGGACCTCACGGAGACGGAGGAAGAAATAGGTCTGTCCACAGGAGAGACAAACTCTGTGCCCACCTCACCAGTCCGCACTGAGAACAATGGTGCCAAGAGGGACTGGACTATGGGTGTCTGCACAGAGGAAATCATTGGTGCCGAGGTCACAGTCTGCACTGACAAAAGTATCGGTGCTGAAGTGGTTGCTGGTACCGAAGCTGGAACAGACAAAAGTGGTGCCAATAACTGAGGCGTCAGTTCTGAGTAAGCTGTCGGAGCAGACGTGGTCAAGGGCTGCGACGACTGAACAGTCGGTGCCGATATAGTAGTCGCAGTAGTCTGAACTGAGGAGCCTCTTGGTACAGATATAGTAAAGGCTACAGCAGACTGAGCCAAGATCACTGATGGAGCCGAAGGTTTAGGCACCAAAAGCTCTGGAGCCAACTGAGTACGCTCCGAAGCAGAAACTTTAGCCTTCTTAGGTCTTGGTTGGCGGGAGTCCCCAGCCGGGGATGAAGGCAGAGACTTGGCCTTTGTAGGATCATCCAATATTTTCTTATGGGCTCTATGAGGGGTTGAATCCTGGACTACCTTTTTTTTATCTGCCATGATAGAAAAAAAAAAAAGAGAGAAGAAAGGGTACCAGCAATGGTACGAAAGAATACCCGAAGGTAATTAAGAAAAGAAGGGTTTACCATCGATGGTAAGGGAGAAAATACCTCACGGTTAAAAGTTCAAAGTAAATAAATGCAATAGGTTAAGAGACAACAAATTAGAAACTTTTCTGACAGAAAAGGTTATATTAGACTAGTCTGACAACAAATATCTATACTTGGCTCAAGAGAAGCAGCTTGACACGACCGAATGGCGACGCGGCAAACAAAATGAGGTAACAGGTAGAGGGGAATTCTTGGTAAGAGTTTAGCTCGAGAGTTTGTAGCTGAAGCGAGCTTGGAAGATGGCGGGCTCTGTTCCAAGGTCGGAACAGATACCCATACGTAAGGAATGAACGAGGATTAACAATATCAGATTAAAATTTGTACCACTGGGAAACTATGTTGAGGACCCATCGATCGTTGGTGATGTAGGCCCATTTTTTGTATGGGAGGCAAATTTTCATCATAGGGGCATGAGCAGATGGGCAGGTGAGAAGAGGAGTTAAAGTCACTGTGAATTCTTTCTGTAACGGGGTGGCTTAGCACTCCCTGGTTTAGAAGTGGAGGTACTCCATTGCTTAGATCTCTGCATACCCTGAGACTGCTGTCTGGGGGGTCTGTTTCCCCTAGGTATAGTCTGAGATTGCCTTGAGTAGGCTGGAAAGGACCAATGTTTTGAGGGGCAATGGCTACTGAATCTTGGAGCATGAACTTGCAAAAAGTCTAACTGTCTGAATAGACTTAGCTTTTTCTTCCATCTTTTTTAAAAACCTCTTCTGCTTTGGTGCCAAACAGATTGTCTTTGTTCAGTGGTGAGTTCAATAATTTTGATTTGACATGATCTGGCAAGGTCTGTTCCTTAAGCCAAGCATGCCTTCTAAGTACAGAACCTGTGACTGCTGTCCTGCAGGATGCTTCTAGGGCGTCAAACCCACATTGTAGGGTATGCTTACTGAGTTGGCTTGCAGAATGCACAAGTTCCTGTAAATCTTTATTCTTTGTACAGTCAGGGAAGGTAGATAATTTTTGTTTAATGAGTCCCATGGTATGTTGCTGGTTTTTCAGCATGTGGAACTGAAAATTTAAATGCTCTAATGGCAAGAGTTGCAGGAGGTATATACTTTTTTTTACCCCATCTGTCTAAGGTTCAAGAATCCCTGTCCATTCGGGTGGGATTCTTACCTGTGGTTGCTTTTATTCCTTTAGGCCCTTGGGAGATGACCTCTGGGTCAGCAGTAGGATTCCTGAAAAGAAATTTGTGCGAGTCAGGGACTCCAATACCTGTCAGGTATCCTGGGAGCAGGAGGTAAAGTATTAGGAGTTAGACCGGATTCCATAAAGACATCATCCACAACATCCAAAACAGGAGGGATAGCTAAGGGTCTGTGCCTTTTTTTTTTTTTTAAAAGTAGGGGAAGGCTGGCTTCCCCTAATCAGTTTAAGGTCTTCCACCATTTTAAGCATCTGTGATTGTGGCAAGGAGGTGGGTGAGTTTGGGTCATTTTTTTTAGGCGTAGCTCATAATCTGGGCCTTAGAAACTCAGTAGTTTTAGAAAGAACTGAAGACGTGAAAGAAGTCAGTTTGTGCCAAATATCGGTAGTGTGAAGAACTTCCTCAGAAGCTGCTGCCTGTACAGTGGCTCCGGACACATCCAAGGTAGAGACATCTGCAGGTTCTGTAGTCAAAGAAGAGTCTCACAGCATACCAGACTCTCAACATGTCTCGGTAGCGGCCTGCGAATCGATCAAAGTGGACATCAGGGGCTGCAAGTGCCTCACTGAGTACCGCGAACTGGGGGAATTTTTAGATTTACCACAGCACAGACCCTTAGCTATCCCTCCTGTTCTGGATGTTGTGGATGATGTCTATATGGAATCCAGTCTAACTCCTAATGGCTTAACGGAAGCATTGTCAGCAGTTTTGGACCTGTCCGTCTCAGTCTTTTATCCTTACATTTTCTTGGAAGATAGGTAGTCGGATGGCCTACCAAAGCCATTTCGGAATATGGAGATTGACAGCGAAAGTATTTAGATACAATAAGGGCCCAATGACGAATAGTTCAGGCATTGAACAAAACACAAAACTGGCAGTGAGGGATGTTGTGGTCTGGGCCTAAACAGGTGATGCAGTAAGAATGGAAATCTCGGTGTGTTATTTGCTTTCCACAGGTGAGACAATTGTTAACTTTTTCTGACATCGGTTAGAGCAAGAAAAAAGGATCCCCAATGGGGTAACTTGGTTTAGAAGACTTCAACTTCAATTTCGGAAATGAAAACTCAGGTAGTGGCCGACCGGCACTCATGTGAACTGCTACTGCTTCGGGCTCCTCAGCAAGAATGACTGATGCAACAGCATTGGTTGCTCGTTTTTATACCACTGACTACCTGATGTCAGTCCTGGAGTGACAGCAACCGACAGAAATACTAAGCATCTGGTATTCGGGTTGACTGAGGGCTACCTCTAGCAGGATAATCCAAGTGTGATGACTGCAACAGTGAAACACGAACATAATCTCCACATCCAGCCCAGATCATCAAAGATAAACCAACAATTAAACAATTCAGCAGGCATTTTCCTGAAAGCACACTCTCTCCTATTTCTCCTCCTCAAGATCATCTTCTGCAATATCACTGAAGCCCATCAGGTTCCTCTAGGAGCTCTACAGAAGCTGATTAGGAACCAATAATGAGGGTATTTCTGAAGGCTCAGACAGAGATCACTGTCATTCCAACCTCCTGTGATTCCATGATGGACTGGCCTGGCCACCCTCACTATTCTTGGCTCCTTCTCCCATATTAGTTTCAGTAATGGATAGTTTTGAAGCAGATTTGCCTTCTGGAGTATGTCTGATCCATCTATGTGATCAGACTCAACTGTGAAACCTTCTTGTTTAAAGTAGGCCTTAGGACCGATTACTCAGTGCCAAGTCTTTGGTACAGAGATCAGCTCCAAATCAGTTGGAGCCATTCTCAATGTCAGAGTCCTTATCTTATGGGGCACTGGCACCAATCTCCATATCAGAGCCATCTGTATCCTCAATGTCACAGACACCACTCCTCAGTGATGCTTGTGTCTTCTTCAGCAGGGGCAGACATGGCTCCAGTGCTGAAGGATTCCAAATCTGCTTTCAAGGATATAGAGAACAGGACAGGATTTAGAGATTCTTTCAGAGCTTCAGTTCTGAAAGTTATACTGTCATGATGCAACCCAAGAAAATAGGTAGCTTGGGGTTCTGTTGCATCAGCCAGATTGGCCAGATGGATGAAATAAGATGTAAAAGTTATGTACATACCATATAGACTGGATCCTTTTCATCCTAATCCATTTGATATGAACCCCCCCCCCCATCAAATTGTCATCTCATTTAAAGGGACTTGTACACTAACCTAGAGCCTTCTCCCTTATGATAGCTGGTCTACAACACATGCCCTTTTGCAGCTGGCAAATTCAATCTGATGTTAGTGAGAAAACAAATAAATTATGGGAGGAAAATTCTGAAGGATCTCGACACTAGGAGCACTAGTGGATGGGCACATGGGTGCTGAGCCAAAGTCATATTGCATGGATTAGGATGAAAAGGATCCACAGTTATGGCACATACATTAACTTCTACTTAATCCCTACTACTTTTTTCTTTGTTTAATGGCATTCATTTTCAGATACTGCAGTAATCAGTTTAAGAGTATTAATTATGAATAGTAGTAACATCTGTACGTCACACATCAGCATGAATATCAGGAAAATTAAGTACACAACTTACACATTTGATATCCAGCTACTACACTAACAAATTCAGAGTGCTGTTTGCAAAACATATACACATTTCATATTTCTGTAAATACATCAAAAATAAACTGTAGTGTTGCAAGTATTACTAGAAAACCGACAAGAGGCTGCTTTTTTGTCCTCATGTCTGCAGACCACAAAAACCTCCACAACTGTCTTGTGCCCATTCATTCCACTATGCAGGGTATCCCCAGCAATGGTGTAACAGCCATTCAAGAAAGGACATCACTTGGGAGGGGGGGGGGTGCTCACTGACATCCTGGCAAAGAGGTCTAACCCCTCCCTGGACAGAAGACATGCCATTGCCAACTATGCCACTGTCGGAACCACTATATGCCCTCCCAAATGTGAGTAAATACCCTTGTGCACTCATAATGAACACTACTACATATGCAGCCTGATAGCAAAATGCCCTCCTCAGGATTGCCCTCACATCTGACCCTTGTCCCAGGGATTGTAGCATCAAAAGCCTCACTTCTTCCCTCATCCAATATAAGTAAGCACAGGAATTCTAATCACACCAGCTCAATAGATGCCTAGAGAGCTAATAGTAGTCCAAACTGCTCTCTAAGCAAATAGAACTTCCAGTGGATGAGTTTTGCTGCTGATACTATAGACTTGGAAGACAGTTATTCAAAATATTTTTACTGCACAGTGTGTGTTCAAAAACATAAAGGATTATGTTTTAGAGTTGTGAAATTAATACCACTGGAAAAAATGAGCTTCAGAGTTAAAGTTTAACTCTAGCACTTATAATTTGTGAGATATTACTATTTAAGCAAAGTTTTGGAAAAAATGGTTAGTCAAAAACAATGGGGACTCGTCAGGAATTCCATTAAGTCCCTTTACGAATAATTACAACCTCTGAACTTGTTTAATGTGGACTGGGTCAACAGCAGCTGACATTTCTAGAACTTTATCACAGAATAGCAAATGAAGTGACAGACTGTTTTGCTTTAAAAGAAACTCACTAAATTAACAGAATAAATAACAAGTGCAGAAACCTTGAGGTTAAGCACTGAAAGCCATTGCAAGTAAGTAGGTTAACCCAATGACTAACTTTAACTGAGAAAGTTAACAAGGCAGATTAAGAGTGAAATGTGGTTGTGGAAGAGGTACTGAAAAACAAATTCTCTCTCATATAAAAACACTAATGGAAAATGTAAATCCAATACACCAAAAACAAAACAAAAATACAATAATAATTAGGAGAGAATTAAAGGATGGAGGACACAACTCACATGTGGCTGAAATACGTGAAGGTGACAGATGGAGAAGTTTCAAAGTAATGGGAGTCAAGGAGAAAAGATAGAACTATGAATTAAGCTCAGTAGAGACTGAAGTAAGTGCAACAGGATTTCAACAAGTGGGTCTTAGACGGGGAGAATGTTTCCCGGTTAGTGGAGGGAGAGATACAGAGGGCAGGAAACATGTATGGTCTCAAAGAAAGAAAGAAAGCTTCTAGTATTATTTCTCTCTTAAATAAAATAAGATTAATTAAATAGGCATCCAAATTCAGAAACACCTTCCAAAATGCAAACCAGGTACTGTACAGAAGGCATCTGGTATGCAGTACATTCAGGCACGCGATTCAGCAGGTGATTCCAGCACAGAATTGCATATCTATGTTAATATGGTCAGGTACACCACAATGTGAAAAGGTGCACCGAGATCAGCTCTAGCCATTTCAGGGATCACTGACTCCATCTGTTTGTTAGCCTTTCACATCACACCTGAACTACAAGAAAAGGACACAAGAGGAGTGTGTTCTTTAGGCTCACAAGCAATGCCATTCACCATCTAGTCATGCAATAGACCCTTCCTTCTCATCTCATTTATCTATAAACTAGAATGCACAGTAGTCCAATGACACTTAAGTAAATTCCAGCAGACCACAAGAAAGTCTTCGTCGGCTGTGGAAAACATTGGCCATCTGAGAATATATAAACACGTGTGAGAAAGAGAGAGAGAAAAAAAGAGAGAGAGAAGCCAAACATTCAGCACATTTTTTTCATCTACGCTGGAAACTTGTAATAGCACAACTTCCACACACACATAAAAAAAAAAAAATAGTCACAGAAACAGGCATTTTGAAAGCCTGGAGCTAAACTTGCCAAGGATACATGAAAGTGTAATACCACTGTTGTACACACTTGCAACTGACATTTTTGCATAAATGTTCTCCAGTAGTTCAAAACGTCTTTCTTACAACAGCTCATAAGCATATGCATTAAAGAAGATTTTACTGTGCAAGTACATGATGGTTTCCGCATAAATAATAAAAAATAATTCAACGGCAGTATAACAAAATGATTTCTCATCTTATTACGACCTACGATGTGAAAATATATGTCTGCCAGGGTTAAACCTCAACTACACAATGAACTGTAGTGCAGGAAATAAATTTCCCTACATGCTGCAAGTAAGTGAAATAGGTGTAGTCACGTGTGTGCATATGCTCTCTCACACTTAGGCTGGGCAACAATAAGAGCTTGGAGATGTCAAGGTGGGGTCGTCAGATTAGCAAGGGAAAACGTTTTTGTTACAGTTCCAGAAATTAGCTCTTAGGTAAGGAAAAGTTTAAGTATTCACTCTTCAATTATCCATTTAGTTCATTTCAGAAGTGAAGGGAATTCCAAATCATCCCAGTACTCAATAAGCCCAAGAAACTAAAATGGAAGTGGTTCTGGTCCATCATTAAATATGCATACCTATAGGCAAGTTGGAGGATCAATTCACCTACACCACAGAATATTTTTTGGGATATAAAAGGAAACAGAGAACTTGGCAAAAACCCAGGCAAACACATACAGATGCAGACATTTCAGAAAAAGCCCCCAAGGGAAGAAAGATAGAGAGAGAGACCAATGCTGTGTGAACTTTCAGTAATTTTTACTTTATTTTCAGTTTACAGAGAGTCCCAAAGGTATTGCCTGCTAAGCAACTTGTAAAAAATGTGTAGCCTGAGACTGTAAAAATAAATAAATAAAAGCAAGCTCAGGCTAGCAGAAAATAACTTGTTCCCATTTTATCAGCACATTATTACAATACTTTCAAAATCCAGAAACAAATTCTACTACACAAGATGCCACATAGACCTGAATACTTGTTTAGATTATCAACATTAATCTCCAGTAGTACACATCAGATCTAACTGCTTAGAGTGACCCCATTCAATACAAAACAGCAATTCAAAACAAGCTCTGCTATGGTCCAATCTAAACTCAGTCAAGCACAGCATTCCTGTTAATCTACAGGCAACATAAGGAAAATATACAAGATTTTCATGTAGTTCTCATAACAGAAACAGGAAATCATAACATACTGATTATATTTTTGAATCGCAAATGAATTCTGTATTCTGAAATACAGAAAGAAGAGAGAAGGAATATTTAATAAGCTTTATTTTATTTTGACATTTGTTAACCGGGTATGTCAGACTGAGCATGCGTCCTTTTTCAGGGGAGGACCGGGGAGAAAAGCTCCATATAGAACTATTAAAGCAGAAGTAACACAAAGTACAGAAAGTCTTCAAATGCATGACAGACTCCAATTACAGGAGTAACTATAGATACATAAATCTCAAAATGCAGTACAGAATTAAGCAATCTGCAAGCAATTAAGTACAGTAGAAGCTATAGATACATCAAAACCAAAACTATCTGCAAGCTCAGAAGTAAAGAAAATTTGAAATAAAATACTACTGAGTAAAGAGTTGAAGAAGAGGTAAGTACAAGAAAGAATAGAAAGCCAAAAAAGAATAGCTTGATTATTTGCCTATGGTACCAGGGAGGAGTAAGATATTCTGATACTATATTCAAAAGTTTAGTTCATTAACAGCATCTCTAGCAACACATTATCCTCATTTTAAATTACAGGTTATGAACAGAAGACCTTTTTTTTTCCCAGTGTCACTTGTTTTAAGAAAAAGAGAGTGTATCTATTGGAAAATTAATTAAAATTAATCAATGGAGTCTTTCCAAGAGCCAGCTGGTAACCCGATCCACAGAAAAGTTTGAAAAAGTAAGAACATTGCCACTTTGTAACTGGGAGATGGCAGGAATACAGACACACTCCAGAATTTAGAGGTTAACTGAACAGCACTGCGAAACAATATGTTCCTGTTCTCAGGTCTGTCTATTATAACACTCTGTAGAAACATACTGCAGACAAAGCTATCTACAGTCATATTTCACGGATAAAAATAACTGAAGTAATCTGTATCAGAATTGCAGAAGTATGCTAAACCAACAGTATTGGGCAATTTTAAAAGGAAAAATGAAAATGAATAAACTGCACAGAGCTTTGCAATATGGGAATCAACACTGAAGTGTTTTTGGAATAAAATCCATTACAGAATCGTTTTCCAAAATTTAACAATACTGTTTCTTCAAAAAATCTCTTTCCTGAACAATACTATTTATCTGTGCAACCTGTGTTCAACAGGCTGGAATACTGTGAGCAAATTGCAGATTCAAAAAGAACTTTAAATTGTCCTACTATGTGTTAACTTTATTGCTCCTAAATGCAGCAGTGGGCCTCAACTATTTATGTTCATTCCTCCTTCAGCTCTGGTTGTACCTCCAACATCCACAATTTATTCTCAAACTCAAGTCATGAGCATTGCAATCAGAAATTCCACTGATGCAGCTCTGTGCTGGCACTACTACTTAGATGGGACAGGATTTGAAATTTGTAGGTTATATACGCCATAGACCAGAGATTTGACTTTTGGAAGTTTGTCATAAAAAATAAATTCTACATTGGGTCAACATCTTTAGATAGATTTGTGATTCTTGCCTACATGAAACTTGGATTCTTCTCTGTGTTTTTAAATTCAAAATCTGTTCTGTGATCCCATTTGTGCTAACGCTGTGATGTTGGTGTTCTAGTCAGTCATAAAATTCAGTTAAACAGCCAGTAAAACATTTTAAAAAAGCAACAGAAAAAAGTGCATAAACTTACACTGATTTATGTAGCATTGGCTGGAACAAACAGCATAAGGAATGCATTTTAAGACACAGGATTAATATTTTTATCAGAATCCTTTCCCAACATATATACATAAACATTTTTAATACTGAAAAAACAAAACTATAAATTTTGTTTGATAAATGGAATTCTTTTTTTTTTTTCTTTGCACTCTGAAAAAGATATTTTAATGCAGGTTGTCCGACATGTCATTAAAAAAGTAAAGTATTCTGAAAACCTCTGTACAAGTCATTCAAAGAAGCTGGCAAGCCAAAATATTCAGGCAATGAAAAGGCTGAACCCAATTAATTTTTAGAGCAAGTATTAATAAAAATATGTATTTTAATGACTCCCCTAGAAAGCCCAACTCCCATCTTCCCAATTTATCAGACATTCAAAATTGGTTGACTAATCAGCTACCATAATTCAATGCTGTAATCAAAGAATCCTATTCTTGTGCTCATAGCATATCTATTATTTAGCACTAAACAAATCTTATCAAGTGATGAAAAAAGCACCCAAATCTGACATTTGCCATTTATAAATGCTACATTGATATAAAATTGTCCTGTACTGGTCAATGTACATGGAAAAAGAAACATCACCCTGCTCTCATTTTATGAGGAATCCCAAACAAGACTGCGGTAACCCTGAAGATAAGTGGGCAATCCTGGTCTTTTGAAAAATAGACATTGAGAACTAACAAAACTCACCCATGAGGAAAGGAGGGAAGGAAGCTGTAATAAAAAAAATATTTCACAGGAAATAAATCAAACTGGACAAGTTTTGAATAATTGTAGGTTAATCAATAGACCATTAACATTTGTCTTTATTGGTCTTTATTGTCTAGTCTACAGTTATCAGAAAAAACAAAGTGGTATCTCAACAATCCTAACTATAGGTTATATATCTTTTTTAGATTATGGCTTATTTTAAAGTCCTGAAGGCTTAATCGAAACTGAGGCATTTAAGTTACTAATCTAGGTTTGATTGTGCCTAAAAATGTTCAGAATAAGAGAAAAATAAAAGCATACGTCAAAAAAAGATACAGTAATATTTCTTGTCCCAGTAACCCACTGTAGCATTGTTGTTAGGGTGTGCCCACGTGCACAATTTTCCTTAGTAGTTGACCAAAGAACCAAAATCAGATTTGCTTTTGCAGGTCACCCCACTCAAAAAACAGTCTGCAAGAAGAATATTGCCTAAGCAATTAATCAATGCCTCATTCTACACCTCATTGTAGGGTCTTGCTGTCACTTCAGTGTCTCTTACAGACATCACCAGGTAGGTATGAATGTGTCTGCATCATACTTACAAAGTGTACTTAAAATATGCAACTTCATTAAGTTGGGTGTGTAGAAAGAAATCCTACTGGCAAATCCAGCTAAACAAATCAGTTGGCACCTTTTCCAAAAGTTGTGTGGTTACATTTACTTTCTTTCCCCCCCTCTCAGCATCTTTGGTACAGGAAATTAAATGTGAACATTTTGAATGGCTTGGAAATTCTTGTGTGTTAATGTCCACTGATAAGAAAATATAAACATTCTGTCAAGTGTATGAGGAGATGTAGACATAGGTGCATAATGACTAGAGAGAATAAAACAATTCTTAGGTTTCCCATGCCCTTAGTACTTCCTTTTTTCCCCCAACCCACATTTTAAGCCTTAACTTTTCTTTTCTAGATGACATCACCCCCCCCCCCAAAAAAAAAAAAAAAAAAACAGAATTCATGGCACATCTGAGTTACTTACCAGCATCACAAAACCATACTGCTAACTTCATTTTTACACCACTTTGACCACCACCAGCTGGAACCCCAACCGACATCCATTCCACTTCAAATGTTCGCCTTGAAAACTGCCATCCTGTCTCCATATTGACAGCCTGAAATCCTTTTGTCAACATTCCACAATCATCCATCTAATTCACTGTATTGCTCGTCACTTTCTATTTATTTGATCAAACCATTCACGTTTCTCAAGTCACTTTTATTTTATGAATATAAAACTTTCAAGTACAATAAACCCAACCAAGATGCAAATAATTAATATTTCACTTTTTAGTGCTCTCTGTAGCAATCTGTGTATATTGCATCTCTGTGGACTTTCATCTTGTACTAGTCTTTGTTCCTTCTGTTTTTAATATCACTTACTACGATGTAATGTTAAGTTAAAATATAGAATTGGAGCGGTAATTAATGCTGACATCTATTTGTTCTGAAACCACAGTGTATGCGTACACATAGGGACAAGTGCACACTACAGATGTGCAGCTGATTATATTGGTACATATCTCCCATTTTAGATCAACAGGCAAGGAAGCCAAATATACTGTAGCATATACAAATGCATATGAATGCAATTGTATTTTCAGTTAAAATTTTCTAATTCAGATAGGGTTTCCTTTCTTCTGGTGGTCAGGTAACATCTCTGTAATCCTAATTAGCCTTAAACCTATAGCTGCAGCAAACAAATCCGCCTCCATAATAGGGTTTCTTACTGCACTGGGGCACTCGAGGCCCTGGAATACAACAATGTCCATCCAGCCTTCTTGATATATGCACTGGTCATCTATTCTTCTTAAGGCACATGCTCATGGTTCAGTGGTCTTCACACACACAGGACTTCTGCCCTTGGAATAAATAGCTGTTCAATATCACTTTTAGAAATAAATTGTCTTCAAAAATGAGCATTAGACCTTCAAACCTGGGAATGTTGAAACTGGCATTATCTTCTCAATATGGTGTCCCTCATATCAGCCATGTACATAAAACAGGCTCTTATCTCATGGAAATTTAAGTAGGCTGCTATTTGTTAACAGTCAGCCTACCATGCTATAATGTGTAAATCATTGCCAAAACTTCTGCCATGATTATTGTTAAGGTACCAGCACTACTATCCACTTGTCTCCAAATATCAGGCTTTACTAAACAGCTGTGTGGCATGGCAGGTTAATGCTGTGGTCTGGAGGTGTGATGCGCTCGGGTTCAAAATAGGAGACCGGTGTTTATTTAGTGGGGGATTAGCATAACAGTTAAGGTGTTTACCTTACGATCATAAGGTGTTGGGTTTGACTCTAACATGGGATAACTGGCTAGGCTTAAAACGGCCCACATGGGCAGTTAGCCTAGTACTAATCTATGAGCCTATGATTGGCAGTTTGGTGTTAAGAAGCAAAGCCAGAAGCTGCTAATGAACTTCAATCTGTGGAGTGGATAGCATAGTGGCCAAGGTCTTTACCTCAAAGAGATACGGTACAGGGTTTGATTCTGAGTTTTTAGTGTGGCCTGACAGCTCAGCATTAAAGTGCTGGACTTAGGAACCAAAGGATGCTTAATCCTGTAGTGAGTGTGTAAATTTAAACAGGACCTCAAAATTCCGATTTAAGAAAAATCACTGCTTGCACCATACTAGTGGCTGTATGAACAGAATTTTGCCATACCAACGGGAAACAACTGTCTATCCTATACTATCGAAGCTCATTATAGAAGCATATGGCCTTTGAGCTTTCTTAAATGCTTGAACAAACAAATGCCTATGCTTAGCCAACTAATGACTGGACGACATGCAGTGAATACAAGCGCTAGATGTCACTGTGTGAAGATTTTCAGCTCTTCAGGAGGTACACAATGTGGTCCTTTACCACAATTCCTTAAAAAAACAGCACTAGAGTCCATGCAGAGTACTGCTTACTTGGACTGCAAGTCTGCAGTAGCTATAAATGTTGAAGTCCAGCAATGTTTTATGAGATCACTATGAACATACTACTCAAATGACTGAGTCTTCTAATAATCAAAACTGTATGATCTATACAGCCACCTGAAGCTGTATTAGTGCGCTCCCTATACCTCTTCACTACATATTCTTTTCATTGCAGTGCTAAATATTAAAATAAAAGCTGCAGAATTTCATCAGCTGTCCCAGGCTCTCACATACCACTACAATACTATACTAACCCCCAACCCCACTCCAGAGGAACTATACTTCTCCTTGCTAAAAATGCACATGATCTAGTTTCACAAAACCAGCCTCAACCTCAGTTTCTCTTCATCTCACTCAAGGAGAAGGCACTCCAGATCATGAACAGACTCAGAATACCTTGAGATCTTCACTCTCAGAATCATGCTGTCTCTGAAGGGAATTCCCTCTCCATTAGTACAAGAGGTTCCAAGTCACACAAGTACAGCGTTTCAGTCTCTTCACATTCATAATTCTGTCTGTAGCAATAAAACAGCTGATAAAAGAATGTCTGGTTGTTCATCTCACTCATGCTGTCCTAATGTACCCTGAATATTACAAGTAGGTATTGCTGCATGCATCCATAATATGATTACATCACAAACGGTTAGTTTCATAACAGCAATGTTGTGCAAAGCAATGCTGTCCTGGGAGCACATTCAGTCTCTGTACTCAGGTTAATCTATGAGCAAAAATGGAAATCAATTAATTCCATTTGCAATCAAAAAAGTAGGGAATTTGACTTGGTGAAGTTGGTTGGTATAAAAGGAGAACTCTCTCTTTCCCCAGATGCAGAAACTTGGAATATAAAAACAAGGGAAGTAGAAGGGACTGCGAGATGTATGCAGGGGGTGTAAACGATATGCCCACCACAACACAATAAATGTGTTTCTGCTATTACAGTCCCTGGTTGGCTGTACAGGCACATACCTCAACTATGCTCCTATAGGTCTGTTTTGTAATATCTGCAATGAGAATGTGTTCCCTTCTTAGAATACATTCTAGGAAGGGGAACATAGAATACATTGATTTTACAGCAAAGTTATTTTAACAGAATTCATTATTTGTTATACTCTCACTAACAATATTTTGCCCCAAGTTCCCCTCCTGATTAACCTAGTGAACAGTCTCATTCCTCCATCACTTAGACTTTACTGCTCCTTTTCCAAATAAGCTGCAAACAGATATGACCACATTTTAACATGGCTTTCATTTTATTCAGCATGACCACAGTAACCTTAACTTACTGCCACATACGTTTCCACAGCCAGCATTTTCAGGCAAGGTTACTAGGAGCAGCTTACATGACTTTCAACTGTTTGTACTCACTTTATCAGAGCCTTCTTGCCCCCCTTCCTGGTTGCACTTTTTGATAAAATAATGCAGTAAGTGAAGAATCTTTGGCAGAAAAGACGACAGAGTAAGGCAACAGAATACCAAGTTGTCTCAGCAAAACAAAAGAACACAGCAAATAAGTTACTCCACAAAGTCAGGACTGCAGGAAAAAAATGCAGCTGCTCTATAAATCTTTGTGTTGTTAAGTGGAGCATGATGAAAATACCAAAAAAGTGAAAATGTCTACCAGTGTTGAAACTATAGTTGCAGCAGATTGTATTAATATCCAAGTTTGAGCTGGACTTTTTGGGACAGAAGAAACATAATGGATGCAAAATGTTCTCAGAAAAAAAAAAGTGGTAACTCTCAAAATAAACAGCAGAAAGTACTGTTAAAAGACATTAAAAAATAGAGCACAAGTGAAGGATTACATGAAACATGTAAGCAATGGTTAATAAACAGGAATTGCTGAAGCAAAGACCCACTGAGGTTGTGTTAGGAGATTTGTACAGAGAAAGATAACTGATCTGCTGAGGGGAGAAGGACCTTTAACATCACATCAAAAGTTGAGGATCTGCTATTCTAAAAATGTACAGCCTTATTAAATCATGTTTCAGCACAAACTAAAAACACTGAAATCAGCCTATTGTTCAAAAGTTTACATAGCTGAGAAATTACTCAGTTTTACGACATAGGAGCTGAGTTTTTTTTTCCACTTGCCCATTGGGACACTGAATGAGCGGTTTTAGTTAAACCTAAGTTTTTCAGTTCATCTCTGTAAAAAAAAAAAAAAAAAAAAAGGCACTTATACTTAATGTTTTACCTAGTTAAAGCAACAGATACATGCATATGTAAAGAAACAAACTTGGATATACCAATAGCTTGCACTGAACTGGAGTGGCTGGCCCAACATTTCTCTGACAAGGTATGGTAATCTGATAAACCCAAGTAGAAAACAGATGTATATAAGAAACCAGATAAGAGAGTGTATACTACATAGCACATAATGGACAGACTACACCTGAGGTTAGATAAACACCAAGATTCCTTGTTGCAAATATGTTTATTTTATTTATTTTTTAATTCTAGGGAGCATGTTTCTACTGGTGCAGAGGTATCCACATACAAGATGTTGTGTCAATTCTGAATAAGCTTCATTGGCTGCCAATTACATCACATAATCTATAAAGTTCTAGTCCTGATTTGTCTAGCCCTGCAAGATATGGGTATCCTCTAACTTTCAAGAGCCATCCTGCGCCTTATGCTAAATTCCATGTTCCTGCTGTTGGCGTCACAAATGCAGCTAGAACAGTAAATAAAATAATGCCTCTTTTACCATGGGCTACACCTTAGGAATCTACTAACAGATTGAGTTTTGGCTACTGTTATACTTGATCGCGCAATACTTACTTTTTTAGCAGACATACGCAGACTTGTCTTGGGTTAGTAGCCTTACTGCATGTTGTGGTTTTGCTGTATTTATACATTAATGTTGCCTTTTATATTACGGTTTATTATTAAACGTTAAAAAGTGCCTAGATGTTGGCACAGAAAGTTGACACAGCTGATTTGGCCTAGTGGTGAGATGCTCTAACTAGTTACTAAGGCTGTCAAGGAGGATATTAGCAGCTACAACACGACAAGGGTGAGCATACAATCTGGAAGAGTAGGATTAGTGAAGTGAAGGTCACCATTAGTAGGGTCTTACAGCAGTTGGCAAAAATTCATGCCTCCAGGCAGGAAATGAGTAACGACAGTACCAGTCCAGGCTTAATACACTAATATGTTGGTACTGGGCTATCTGGCCGAAGGCATATATTACCCCAGTCACGTTGTGCAGTATTCACTGCCCCTTTAGTAGTTCCCTAGACCCTTGTACTAGCAGCTAGTGCTGTTGGTGTGATCCCCGGTGTGAACTTTGTTACTCATCAAGGTTCCTCTTGAAGAGTGATAGTGAGGGGCTCTGTCTTATGTAGATCGGGACCCTGTTCCATAGTAAGGGAAGTCTCTGTGAAGGGAATCTATCCCTCAAGCATGTTCTATTCATTGCTGTGTTGAGGTTTATATCCCTAGAGCAAGTAGCTTGAGTAGATTTGGTTTTGCTAAGATGGAGCATGTTCAACAATTCTGGGTTGGACATGGCTCTGTACGTTAGAGAGAGCCTCTGAGAAAGCGGTATGCAACAGAGAACAGTCTTAGCTTTTTCAATAGTGCTGCAACTGAGGCCAGTAATCCTCTTGGTTAGGTACCTTTGTGGTCTCTCCAGCTGCTGGAGATGTCCAGCCAGGTACATTCCAATTGGTGTATTGTGCTCAATAATGGGTCTGATGAGGGAAGAGTAGGAGGGGCACCATTACATCCTTAGATCTTGATGCGAACCCTTTCGTGATCAGATGGGTCACAGAGAAGGATTTTCTAACCACTTTGGCAACATGGTTATCAAAGGACAGCTGACCATCTACTTGGGTCCCTAGATCCCTTATTTCTTCTTCAGATTTCAGGGGATTACCTCCTATGTTGTAGTTTGTGGGTACTCTGTTTTTTTCCAAAGGGGATTACTACGCATTTTTTGCATTTAGCTTGAGACCATAGCTTTGACACCATGCATCAGTCTCATTTAGGCCCTTCTGGAGGATCTCCATGTCAGCCGGAGACTATTATAGCACCCAGTTTGCAGTAGTCAGCCACAGCCCTTCCGCACTTGCCTGTACTCCTGAGAAGTATATGCCAAACAGGAGGGGCCCCAGGACAGAGCCCTGAGGCACACCACTACTTACTGGTCTGGATTCGGACATAGATCCCGCTACTCTTACTTTATGGGATCTGACTGAGAGCCAGTTTGCGATCCATCTTGTGACATAAGGGTTTATGCCCAGGCTGGTGAGCTTATCAATAATACCGGAATGGGGAATGGTGTCAAATGCTTTAGCAAGGCCAGGGTAAGCAGTGTGTACCTCCTTTCCCTTATCTATAGCCTGAGTAACTGTCTCAAAGAAATCCACCAGGTTCAGGAGGCATGATCTGCCCTTGACGAAGCCGAACTGTGTGAGGTCCAGTGACTGGAGGTTCCCAATCTCTCCATTTACGAGTTCCATAATGATTCGCTCCATAGCCTTACAGATCAGACTGGTCAGGCTTATTGGTCGGTAGTTCCCAAGGTCAGTTGTGGCCCCACCCTTGTGTAGTGGGACCACCATTGCAGTGCGCCTTTCTATGGGCACATATCCTGTGGAGAGGCTGAGACTGAACAGGGTAGTAAGATGCAGGGTTAATTCCTTTTGGAGCTCGCGTATGACACAGCCTGGGACACCATCTGGTCCCATGGAGGCAGTGTTTTTAGCTTTAGATAGAGCCTTGTTAACCAACGTATGAGTAATAATTGGACTTACACAATCCCCTAGAAATCCCCTAGAATGGTAATAGGCCCTGTAGGTGGTGAGGGGGGGGGGTGGAAATTGCACTGAACCTGTCAGCCAAGATGTTGGCAAGGTCAGAAGGGTCAGTGTATTTTGTTCCATTTTGTACTAGCTCAGAACAGACCTGAGCATTGCCATTTAGGTTTTTGATGTAGCCATAGAAGGCCTTATGGTTATCCTTGGCAACTTTCTTTTCAAAATTAGCTTTAGTTGACTTAGGGCCCTCAATTTCTTACTAATGCATATCAGGGAGGATTTTTCTACTTGAGATTTAGCCTTTTTTTGTATAAGTCTCCTCCTTTTACTGTAAAGTTTGCTTATGGCTGGGGTCCACCAGACTGGTTTCTTCTTGCTTGAGGAAGGAGTCTTGATTTTATTTGGGATAGCATGGTCCATGCAATCATGAAGATGCATATAGAGTGCCTTGGTGTAAAATTCCGCATCCTGGATATCATTATCCTTCTGCAAGGATATAGTGAAGCTTTCCACTTCGGATGCAAGTAGTTTGAAGTTTGCTTTGGAAAGGTTTTTGACTATGGTTTATTTGATTGGGGGAGGTGGAAGAGGGAGGATGTCCAGGGTTATCAGTTTGTGGTTGGATCTGACCAAGAAGGGGGTGATAACGGGTGTGGTACAATGGGCGCCCATATTTGTGATGATTAAATCCAATAGGTTGTCCCCTCTAGTGGGGGAACATACTAGTTGTTCAAGGGCATTTGAATTTATAAATTCTATGAATCGCTGAGCATAGGAGTTGGAACATTGGTAGTTCGCCCAATCTATACCAGGATAGTTGAAATCACCCAAGATTATGGTGTTGGGTAGGACCTTTATATTTTCCAATGTCTCAAGGAATGCAAAGTGAGCATCTTGGGACATGGTGGGCGATCTATAACCGGCTACAACTTGAAATGTGGTTTTGCCTGCTGATAGTTGCGCATGGATGATCTCTGGGTCATCATGCTGCGCTACTAACCTGGAGATATGGGTATCCTTGATGAATATGGATACACCTCCACCCTTTGTACTGCGATCCGGTAACCGAGGCCGGAAGGTATGATATGAATTGTAACCTGGCAGTGCTGGGGTGCTCTCTTGAGCCTTGTACCAGGTTTCCGTCACTGCACAAACATCAATTTTCTCCATGCTGAGGAGAGCCTCGAGTGTGTGCATTTTGAAGTTGAGACTTCTGGCGTTGAGTAGCATTACCCTTAGTTTTTGGTTACCTGTGCTGGTTACGGTGGTTGGTTTGTCCTTTGAGCCTTGCCTAAAAAAGGCACTATGGGGACGGCAAGAGCCTTGGCCAGTATTCGAAAACCTAGGAGTGACAGGTGCAACCCATCTCTGGCAAAACAGAGAGGCTTGTCTATCATGTCATCCCAGGCAGACAGACACTGGATCCCCTTAGAATGACACCAGAAGCTTAGCCAATTGTTGAAATTGATCATTTTGTCTTTGTATTGTGGCATCATTCTAGGTGAAGGTAGTATGCTACTCAAGGTCAGGTCATACCAGCTTGGGCTACATGATCAGAGAGCTCCTCAATGTCTCTTTTCATGTAGTCCAGGAGGTACGTCTTAGATCATTCACACCAACATGTACAAGGACAGCGTCATACTTGTACTTGATCTGGAGTGACCCAAGTGCCTGTGTTATGTGGCAGATCCGAGCACCAGACAGGCAGCTGACAGTAACCTTCTCCTTGTTCAGCCTGGTGAGTGGAAAATCAGTGTGCCTTACTATAGAGTCTCCTATTATTAGTGTGTTAGGTATGGTGTTTTGCCTTAAGGGCTGTTGTGAGGCACACTGCTGAGGTGAACTGTGTGTTTTCTGGTTTGTGTCTGGGGGTGCAGGTTGCTTGCTTGTCTGCTTTGGAGGGCACCGTTTCTTTTTCAGATTGGTACCTAGTGCCTCTGAATATGTTTTTGTGTATTTATGCGTATGTTTTGCCAGTGCTTGTTTTGTAGATTCATGTGTGACAGGTGGTGTGATGCAAGTGTGTCTCTTATCCTCTTGACTGTCTGTTACAGTCACTGCATGAACCAAAAAGAAAAGATAAAACTGAAGACCACAGACGAAGAATCCACTGGTGTTTATTGCACCTCTAGCGCTTCGGCAACCGCCTTCAAGGAGTATACCAATCAGTATCCTTCCCTTATTTCTTCATAGGCACTTCTTTTGTGAATCTGAGAGCATTCAGTGTTACAGCTTAACTAACGAGGGGTCCCGACAGCATTAGAAACTAGCTTTAAATCCTCTCTGCTGTTGCTCCAAACAGCCACCAAGAAGCATCTCCAACATGGTCAAAGACAGAGACAAATGAAATCCTTGCTCTGAAGAACTACTGGCTCCAAATAAAATTTCTTAAATAATGACATGTTAGAATAAAAAAATAAATAAAATCTGATTCAAGTCATAATTCACAACTTTGTTAAAATATCATGGTGAACAAGTTATTTGGGCTTACGATTCCAGTATAAAATACTTTGCATTCTCTACCAAAACATTAGATTAAGACATGTTAATGTCTTGTAGAATACAAAAATGCAGCTAGAAATAAAGTACACAAAACTTACGTCACAGGCAAGTACAAAGGGGAAAAAATACAGGAGATAATTTTCTTGGAAACAGATTCAAAAAAGTTACAAGTAACAACAGTGGTATTATTTGTCTCTTTTTCTGAGTCCAAAAGTATAATGGCCTGAGGTTTACTATGCAAGTGAATGTGCTATAGGACCCTTAAAAAACCTCCAAACCTTTGTCAGTCTTAGACAAAATCTACCACAAACTTGTTACTGTGGAAATTCCAAACAGAAATGCAGAAAATTCCTGTTTTTGCAGATCTCCCTACTGAAATGACAAGATACCAAAGAGCAAGACCCAGAATGACACAACACATATGACTTAAAATACTGGAGAACAAATGTTGAACACTGCTGCTCTCTTTTAAAAGTCTTTTTTTTTTTTTAAGTTCTCCTTAAAATCTCCTCCCATTTACAACAACTGAATCTGTTCAAGAAGCCCACTAAATTACTATCACAGACCAACAGCTGGTCACCTGTTTTTCTGTTTAAATGCAGAAAGTGTTCATGAGCCTACCCTCCCAAGTAACACAGAATGGACTGTTCCACTTCCAACATTGGCTTGTTTTGCTCACATCTTGTGGAAACCACCCATTTTTACTAGTGGTACCATTTTTTCTCTCCTTCTGTGATAGTACCTTACTGCAGTTTATTTTTTGCTGATATCCAATTATTGTACCACACTATTTGAGTGTAGACACCTTTCTCCATTTTAAGACACATCTCAGCATCTTTACTTTGGGTTACATATAGTAATTCTACACAAATTTAGCATGGTCCACCATTAGTAGTACCAATCAAACGGTACACCTCTCAAAGAATGCTCCATTTGACTACTGGCAGTAGTCACACATGAACAGGGCTCCTTCGCTTATCTATCCTTGATGGCAGTGTTTCATAAGGTCTTCATTTACATGCCCTTACTTTTTTCTTTAAAATTACACTGCTTTCATTTTTCTCCTCCAAATCCCCAACATTATTTATCTTTGACTCCCCACACAGTCTCTCTAATAACTGCCCACAGACTAATATAGCCCCAGGTACAGAGGGAGCTGGAGAAGCATGGAAACAATTAGCCAGCAAAGTAGATAGCTACTTAACCCAGCCCTCTGTGCGCCTACGATATCAAACAGAAAACCAGGAAATGCAACCATATGCCAATGTTTCAGTCACCATCTCAGTTGCTGCCATTAATGAGCAGACCTGGGACAAGGTCATCACCATTTCAACTCATTTTTCCATTTCCACCAATGCCCAAACTCTACTTCAAACTATGGTCATCAGTAGACGAGAAAAATGTTTTTTTTCCCCTGGCTAAAGTGGAACAGACTAATATCTTGAGGTTTTGTTGATCTCCCTGACTTTTCTACATGCATGAATCTTAATCACCAGAAATTACATACATGCTCAAATCAGTTTACAGGAAAAAAAACTCTTCACTTGAACAATGCACTATTCAGAATTCTTGCCTTGCCAGCATAACTTTGCCCAAATTTTCATATCAGCTGCCATTTTTCTTGGGATTGTCTCCCAGATCATATCATTTTCCTGTAACACTTCTTTCCAGCCCTGCACTGACAAAGGCATCATAATGTGCTATAGTTTTCTTTGTTTATTTTGCTGCTTGTAATTTACATAGTTTCTCCAAATAATTCCTACACTTCTGACAGACCGTCTCTTGCCTTGTATACTTTTGACACTGTGCTAGTAATCATGTTTGACTTCCACTTCCATACCAAATATGACCTGTAGTCCAAATCTTTTCCATTACAAGTGCTTAGCTCACTATGCTTTTCCTGTTGAAACTCTAGCAATTAATACATGAACTAACAAAAGACATACACGACAGTTGAAAGAAGCCTACGTGCTATACAGCAAACAACTGGCCATGGCCAAAGGGTCTGTCCCACTTCATTTAATTGCAGTGTTCTAATGGAGATTCTATGACTTCTGAGAAAATATAAGCTGCCAATGTCTGCAAAGCCATTACCCTTAATTTAAAGAACTACTATGAATTCAAATGTCACTCCCTTTTCTTATGCTTCATTCAGCAGTCTGTTCGGAAACATAAAATGGAGGAAACTATGACTAATAAAACAATAATACAAAATGCTGCAGCTAAATAAGAATGGACATTATGGTGATATGTTCAAATGGAAGTAAAGTGCTGCCCCTTTTTGATAAATCACTTACTGGTTTTAAAGCGTGCCATTCAGAAAACAAAAGCAACCTTGCTGCTAGCACTTGCCACAAAAATAAAAGCAAACAAAATCATAAGAATATGCTATGTATTTCTAGTAAAAACCCTTAATAAAAAGGATGGCATGTTTTGGACAGTGGATTTAGAAAAGCTTTCTTTTCCACAAACTTCACATTTTCTTACTAAAAAAGGTAGCCTGTTATAATCTTATATTGTTACAGTGAGAAAATCACCAACTTCTAAGCCTCCTCAGGCTACTGGAGAGCCAGCGTCTTGTCTCTTTCTACTCCATCATGCCAAGTCGCCAGCATTTTTGCATGGAGTCAAGATGATAGAATTCTAATTTTTCACTAGCTCTACAAAGAAAGTGATGAAATTCACTAGTTGTACATGTCCCTTTTAAAATAATTTTGGGGTGCTACATCTATACATGATTAATCCCCTGCTCCTCTAAGACAGGTTCCATAGAGACACCAGACATGGTTTTCCTGTGCCGCAATCAGCAGATATTCTGATCCTACTGCAAAAGGAAGCTACTCCAAGTGCATTGGCTTTTAATTTCCATAAATGTTCTCCCATATAGCCTTCTCCTCAGCTTGCCATTACTTTCTTGTACTATGTTACTTGGCTTATGCATTTCAAAAGACTAGCCATGATGACTCTGAGCCTGCAAAGACATATGCATATGGTTTGACTAGACCCAAAATGGCAACTAGTACACATGTATTTATTACAGCAAAGGGTGGCACTTTTCCCCAACAGTTCCCTCCCTACACTGCACATTACTGTTTGCTTACACAATCCCTGTGGAATACTGACAGAATTATAAAAGTATTACAAACACTCAAACAAGGTGATTAGGCTACAAGCATTAAATGGAGTACTTCTTATACCACATAAGCATAAAGAATAATTCTATCTGGATTATAAAAGCACCCGAGAACCCCATCTTTCTCAGACTTCCTCTATAATTTACAAGTCAGTTTTACAATAAAAGATCTCACATGGTGACAAGACACAAGGTGTAGCAAGAGTGAAAATCCAACAGTACAATTCAAATGTATTTCTTTACTTCCACTTGTTGACAAAAACATTCCTGCTGGGCTAGTTGCCTTTTTTTTCATAGAAGGCCCAAAGAAAAAGCTCCACATTAAAGGGACATCAGCAGCAAACAATTTGAAAAACAACACTATACAGTACAATGGGCAACAACTCACATGATAAAGCATAAAATAGTACATTGTTATGTACAGTTATAAATCTTATACTACCACAGTGAAGAAGCATCACAAATTCTAAGACTCTTCAGACTTCAGACCACCAGAGGGGCCAGAGTCTTGTGTGCCTTGGAGCTGCACTCCAAGCAGCAGGAAGGGAAATTGTTCCAAGTACAAATAACTACAAAGCAGGGCATGTCACGAGGCTTAAACCTAATATGACTCGAGAAATAAAGACATACCCATCAACTGTCCAGATTTTTGCCCGTTTCTCATAAAAATTGTGGTTTTCTGGCAAGTCATTGAAGTCAATAAATAATGACATACATTGAGTTTCAGACTCCACTGCTTTCAGAAAATGCAAACTAATGCAAAACCAGACTCCACTGCCTTCAGAAAATGCAAACTAATGTAAAACCCACTATTCTAACAAATACGTTTAAAACTGTAATATTTAAAAATTTGTCCAGACTTTGCCACACCCAACCCTAATTATTTTTTGGTGTTGCCCAGATTTCTTGAGATTACATTTTGAGAGGTATGAATAAACTACAATAGGTGAATAGCTAAAGTACATAACATACTACTAAATGGGATACATTTACTAGAAAAGAAGAATAAAAAGCAGAAACAAAGCAGCAAGGATGTCTACTAGAACTGAAAAAATAGAAAGAGTACATTTACGTATGGAATGGTAGGAAGGCTAATCAAATGCAGGCATATTAGGGAAAGAACAGGAAACTGTCATAAAATTATACATTGTCACTTTGCTTTACAGTTATAATACAGAAAATAACTCTTCGTCTCAAGTATTTAAGAATATTAGGTGAACAGGTAAAATAAATTTTGCCATCTATGATTATGAATCGGCAGATGTACATCCTACCCCAAAAAAAAAAAAAAAAAAAAAAAAAAAAAAAAAAAAAATTAAGCAGTCTTTCTTAACAATTTGCAGTGCTTACCTATCCCACCTATGAAACCGAAGATATATGGTGTTGTCAGTATCAACTACAGATAAAATAGGCTTAGCAATCAGCATACAAGTTAGATACACCTGCATGTAAAGTTTTGTTCTTAATATGACATCTTTTAAAAGTGAACATATACGCTTGTCAAAATATCATACTGACCTGAGATCTTCAGTTACTATGAAAGTACTGTAACAGTAGTGGATCTAGAGGTTTACAAATAAAGTGCCTGCCCCAATAGTAAAGGAGTAAATGCACCTATCAGTATGAGAGGAAATCTCAGTACTCCAACTAGCAGGCACTGGACTTTTAAAAAAGGAGGAGGAGATGCACATCCCTGAGACTATCACTGCAGTCCCACTACTTCCCCATCTCTACACTGATAACTGCTCTGATGCATTCAGAGAATGCAAAAAAAAGAGCAACATTTCTTCTATATTACAATGTAATCCAATAAATAATTTTATTAATCCATTAAAAGTATTACCTACACAACATTTCCCCCTTTTCTTTCATTCTGTTTTACTGAGTCAGTAGTGTCTTGCTGCCTTAATGGCATATTCTTGAGATATGGAAACTTCAAAACAAACAAAAAAACAGTGCTGGGAACAAATCTGTCAAACATTAAAAGCAGTATGTACAAAAAACTGTTGGGGGACAACGTTTACTACTGATTATTTCAAGAAGTATTTTAATAATTTCAGACAAACTATAATGGAGAAAAGACCTCCTTTTTGCATTTAAATAATCTCAGAATACAATGGAGAGAAAAAAAAGTCCAAAAAGGTTTTACTTTTAAGCAGCACCATACTCTTCTACAGTATGAAGACCCTAACTTAAAATTAAACAAGTGTACATCTGAAGCGCTCACAATTCACAACAGTCCAATCAATTAAGTAGTTTAGAGAGATTGACATACTTTCCATTACTTTATTAATCCACTGTATGGAAACTATAAAATTACGAGAAGTTGAACCAAGTTGTTGATAAATTATTAACAAAATTAAGGGCATAAAAGACAATCACACAAACCATATCTAAATTTGTATTAAGTACTTGTCAACCTACGCCGTTCTGTTTTGACTCACCAAGGCAGTACGAGCTGCAGTTATAACTAAAATTATAACTTACCCCATTCCAAAAAGTCCGCGACATTTTTCTCCCGTTTGAGGGGGGCAGCACTACACTCTTGATAAAGACACAGTAAAATATCCAGCAGGGTCTCCACGCTCATACATTTATTATCTTTCCCAGGACCCTCTAGAAAAAAACTCTCCAAACGCTTAATTCTTTCCATGGCAGACATGGTGTTTTAAGGAGAAAGAGCCACCACCCTCTCAAGTAGCTTTCCGGACTGTGCAGGACGCTGCACAGCCTGCCTCGCCTTGTCTTTTACGCTGCTAACCACCCAAAACACCACAATGTGTCACTTAGAACCTCAACACCAAAGCTCGGATAAACCAACTACCGTCTGACGGTCAGCTGCTCTCCATGCTAAACTTAGTCGTCGTACGGTAACTACAAGTCTTACTAAGACTGTCCAAGTTAACAGCATGTCATTAACATTTCTTCCCCCAGTACCTACTTTACCTGTACACGGAAGAAACAACTTGTTGCCTGAATGATTGGCACAGTGTTTATCCAATCAACGTAGAGAACATCCCGTAAGACGCATAAAGGTGAGTTTTCCTAGTTGCAACGCCCTTTGGAATTATGTCTGTTTTTCTCTCAGTCAGTGAGTTGAGGAAAAGTCCGTCGTGCAAATTGCTGTCAGTCTTGTTTAGAAGAATTTCATTTCTAAAAACAAAACACAGTGTTAGCTTACCTTTCCTGAGCAGAGGGGTGGAGTTTATTATTCCACAACATGATACAGGGTGTCGTTTACCGGGGTTTATTGCCTGAAAATATTACTGGTTGTCTGCGTAACATTGGCGCGTGTCACCCGTCATTTATTTCCTATTTACCACTTCAGTTATATACGAAAACTATAAATAAGGTTCCAAAAGTATTCTTTAATGTGTAAGAAAGTGAAATGTTGGTATAATGAGTTAGTAACAGCATTACTATTTATTTATGTTTTCCTCCACACTTAGTTAAAAATGCTTACTTTGTGATACTTTAGGGCTAATTATGTTCCACTATATATATGTTAGGTATGTAAGTGCACGTACAGATATTCGGATCTCTGATGCTACGTACTTTGCTGCCTTCAAAACATTGATATTGAAAGGAATCGCTGCATTAAATGACATTCTTTGTGTATAGTATCCCATTTTTAAGGATCGTCCCCAAGTTTATGGCTTTGTCCTGATTTGTATTTCCCTTTTTTTCTTTGTGAGTTAAGGGATTAAATAAACTTAAAGTGGAAACTGTCGTAGAGGGCTGTGGGCACTGGTATGCATATAAAGTATTCACAATATGACACTAAATTGGCCGTAGGTGTGAGTGTGCGGTATAGAAGAACAGCTGCGGCATGGCTAGCCACCCCGCGGTGTGAACCTAGACACTAGACCGCTGTCACCGTTAAAGTGACACCCCAAATACCTCTCAGCTGTACAGATTTTCGCTGAATGTCCAGAATTTTGCCTCCTATTTTTTGCACTGTTTTTCATAAAATTCTAGTTTTCTGGCGAATTAGTGGTAAATCATTCAAGATTTAAGTTATAAAATAATGAGAAACATGTGAGTTTCAGACTTCATACCCTTCAGAAAATTCATGCTAATGCAAAACCTGTTATTCTGTCAACATTCTAAGTTTGTAAGAGCAATATTTAAAAAATTGTCCCTATTTTGGGCCTTTTTGTTCCACTTTTATTTATGGCTTTGTCCAGATTTCTTGCTCTAAGAGGTTGAGAGGTATGCGGCCCAAACCCATGTGCGAAAATGGGAAAAGGGGTTGTGGATATATATATATATATATATATATATATATATATATATATATATATATATATCATAATGAAAATGATTTTCATTGGTACAGAAACGGGGTATTCCAAAACAGTTCACAACTTCAAATAATGATTAGTTTCATTAACAAAAATTAAGAAGTGGTGCTGTGAGTATTTTGTCCTCCCTACCGATTCATATCTTATTAAGGTACTTACGTTATAGTATCATAATGTTTTGTCCTCCCCACTGATTCATATCTTATTAATGTACTTGTTATAATATCATTTTTCTGCTGTATAAAGTAATGTTATCCCATGGTAGCTTTGGCTTGTGTGACCACGACTGCCTGAGTAATATTCTAGGTTACATATTACTTTAACTTGGCTTATTCACTGAGTCCTATTGCACTCCTACCATCTTATGGGAATAAAGAAGACTTGCCCAAGGTAAATTCACTCAGAAATATAGACAGTATTGATGCTGGCACAGAAAGCAGAGGCATCTAATCAGTCATAGTTTCACAGGTGTGCACTAGGCTAATGGCCCTGGAGCCTTTAAAAGCCTAGCCCATAGGATTATCCTGGCATCATGCCACCCGACCTTAGTTCCCAGTGCCTCTGTCGAGTAGAGCCACTGGAGTGAACCCTGGTGTGAATTTTCTGTTTCCCATCCACTCATCAAGATTGCTGTTGAAGAGGGCCAATGAGGTGCTCTGCTTGATATGTATGGGAAGTCCATTCCATAGTATGGGCAGTCTCTGCGTTATGAACCTGTCCTTCCAGCATGTTCTGTTAATTGTGGTAATGAGGTTGAGGTCTCTGGAGCATGTGGTGGGGAGGGATTGGGATTTCTTAAGATGTAGCATTTCTAACAGAACTGGGTCAGACATGGCTTTGTAAGTCAAGCAGAGATCGCCACTAAGTAGGCTCCATGATATGATTCAATAATGAAGCAACACCACTGGTCCAGCCAGTCAGGAAGACAGAGGGAGAAAACATATGGTGCCCATTGGCCTTCTCTCCTTTCTTGTAGGGTTTAAGGATGGGGTTTCTGCTGCATATCTGATAACTTAGGAATTTGGGGTGTATAAAGATACAGGACCCCATTAATGCAAATCACAACTCACACTGATTTGTTAGGAGCAAGCATAGTCATGTGTTCACTCTGAAATTACTCATTACAGGTGACAGAGGTGAGTTTAAAAAGGATAACGGTCTTCCTCGTCAGTATAACAGGAGCTGTGGGGACCTCATCCCACATATGGCTGGGTGTGCATAGGTTGCAGTAAAATGCTATAAGGGAAAAACATACCTGATGTTTAAAGAAATGGCCTGAAAATTGAGCATGGAAAGACGGTGGGTGGGCAGTCCTCAAAAATATAAAAAAAAAACAGGTTTACTATGAAGAACATGGCTTTTTTAATGTCTTTGTCAATTTTTGCTTGTGTGATCATTTCTGTACCTCTACAGCTCTACAGGTAGCACAAACTGTTGTCATTTACTGTCTTCAAATACTGCTGCAGCAAAATACTAGTTTCTTACAGCAAGTGCCCCTGCCTAAGTGAAAATCATTGTGTTAATTATGTTTTAATTATTATTTAATTTTCTCAGCATGTTCTTTACTTCATTATATCAATGTACCCCAAAGGGACTGCAGCCTGATTGCTAATCCATACCTGTCAGACTACAGAACCAGCATGACATACAACCCAAAATACAAGCAGCAAATAGCCTGCATCAAAGTAAACAGTTATAAGTTCTACACTTTTAACTTCATCACCTTATTATAATCTAACAGAGTGAAATTCAGTATTCAGTTGTATTCACTAAATTATGTCCAAGTATTCCAAGTCCCTGGAACTGCCTGACCGGGGGGGGGGGTCTCCACATGCACACCCCAAACTCAAAATATATTGACTCTAAGGTCACACAAGAAAAGATGACTACTGCACTATCATCACATTAGTTTTGACAAATTTACTTTGATTATCTTACCTTTACTGAAATTACCATTGACAATTTGATACATTCCCTGCTCTAGATAGCAACACATGGCATGCAATTTCCTGTAGCGAACACTCATATGAGCGAACACTTTTTTTACTGATGTAAAAAACATTGAACACTCATGTGAGCCAACATTCTTTGTAATGATGGTTTTGCTGGCAGCCTTTTATATGAGATTGTGTTGCAGTGAGGTAAGGGAATTTGCCCTTACTCAGCTGTTGTGCAATCTCTGAATTGGTATATAATTAGCAGGGAGGGTGTGGGGGTGCAGTGGGGCTTGCCCCCTTCAAAAGCATTAGTTATAGTTTGTCATGTTTTCAATCATTTCGATTCAGTCTAAAATGATTGTACTTTTTACATTCGCTCTTTTGAGCATTTAATGTTTCATGATACAATATAAGCAGATCTTTGTAGTAAGGTACAGTAGTTTTCCACCCACTCTTAGGGGAAGACATCTCCCAGCCACATATATGGACAATTATTAAACCACACAGACAATTGGTACTTCATAAGCAATAAAGTTGCTGGCTGAGATTCCTTAAAATTCAGGGGGGGGGATGACGAAACTCATGACAAGCTCAACTGAGACCAGTGTAAGCAAGTGCTTATAACTTGTTTAGAAATCAGTACTTCTTTATCGAAAGTAAAATATATTAAATAGGTGAGCACTTTTGCACTTGAGTGGGCTTCATTTTATCAGATATATAGATTCCATATCAGTTGATATAACTTTATCTGGATTCTTCTGGCAATAACAATTTTCAGGTCCTTCTTTAAGGTCTCACTTACCTGTAGTTGATTCTCTCTACTATGGTCACTCTCTCTGTCTCTCTACAACAGATCCACTTATACAAAGGACAAATGCTATTGAACTGGGCTTCTCTCAGCCCTCTTTTTATTACATTCAATAGGTCATTAAAATATTCTGATCTCACTAATGCAGCCAGGTAACTTCATGTTCTTACAGAAATAGGAGATTTTAAACTAGAAGTGCCTACTTAAGCTTTATGTACACTTGGTACATGTCATTATGCAGTTTATTGTTATAGTTTATGTTTTAGTATGTTTTAATTAACTGGGTTGATTATTTGAAAAGTAATTCTAATGCAGTTCTGTTCAATATATTACTATTAATTTCTTTTTTATATAGAGAGATATTTAGTGTTTCATCATATCCCACATTAATATATATATAAAAATAGAGTTAGTGCTCAAACCCTAGCTAATATCAAACATCAAATCATTATTAGAATTTATTATACAACTAACAAATTCATGTAGCTTTCTAAACAAGGAATGGATAATTTTATAAGAATATCCAACACACAGAATGTTTAAAAACACTATAGTTCTGGTCATAGATGGTGCTATAGTCTCAAACGTTCATAGGTTCATTGGATGATACTAGGCTATTGGCCCAGAAACACTTATAAGCCTAGCTAAGAATTTCGCCCATGTTCCCATAAAGTCAACACCTGACAAATTTGTTAAGGTAACAAATTTGCATTTGTGGGTGCCACTGTGATGTCTACAGCAATTCCTTCTGACTACACTAAGACTCCTTTTGAGAAAAAAAAATATATATATATATTTGTCATCAAAATAATTTTAGGAAAATGTGTCAAATAAAATAATAAACAAACAACTACTCTAAAGCATTTGACTGTATGGATCAAAACAAACAGTGTCAAGTTCTCTGTGAGATGGAATACTGAGTTAAATTGTTTACCTGCAGAGGAATCCATATATAGAACAATATGCAACAGTTAAAACTGAATATGGAATAACTGACAGGCTCAAGATTGGGAAAGGAGTACAACAAAGCTTTATATTGTCACCATACTTACTTTTAAATACTTGGTTAAACAAATTAGATGCTGGAATCAAAATTGCTAGGAGAAATATTGCAACCTAATATATGCAGGTGATAACACTCTGATGGCTGAAAGTGAAGAAAAGATGAAGGGTATGTTGATGAAGGTAAAAGTAGAAACTGCAGATGATTGCAGTCATGAAATAAAAAAAATGCTTGCTTCATGGCAAATGGTGAGTGGTAAGCACTAGGTAGCCTATCTACCACAAGAGGAGTGGTTCTGGTCCAGAAATTGTAGTTTATTAGCTGTTTGGGCAGTTTTTTTCTATCTCTCTCAACTTTCTAGTTTTAATGCCCATGTTTGTGCTTGATCCCTACCTTTCTCGTAACTAGTCTAGTCCAGGTATAGATTTGCTGTATCCAGGACTGTTTGTAAGCTTCTGGGCCCCCCAAGCCTTTGTGTTGGAGTGCAGCCTTCTAGCTTATCAGTGGGAGTGGTAAGTACTAGGTAGCCTGTCTACCACAAGAGGAGTGGTTCTTGGCCCAGGAATTGTAGTTTATTGACCATTCGGGAAGTTATCCATCTCTTTCAACTTTCTGGTTTAAAAGACCACATCTGCGCTTGTTTCCCAACTTTCCCGTGACTAACCTACTAGAAAGCCTTAAACTGATATAAACCTTCTAGCTTAAAAGAGAGACTTTGGAGTGATTATCATTTTTCTGTATTTTCTTGCTGTACTTAACTGTTTTCCACCTAAACACTGATTTTCCAGCACTTATTGTGATTTAAAAGCTTGTTATTTTTTCACATATTGTACTTATTTGACTGTCTGCACTTTTAAAAAGTTGTTTTTAAAACTGTTAACTTGCACACTGTACACACTAAGCCTAATCCTGATTTCTGATCACTTGTAGTCATTTAAAGCTGTTTATATTATACTTTTTTTGTTTTATCTTTCAAAAAAAAAAATAAAATAAAATTTACCTCTTGTTCTAGCTTCTAAGCAGTTTTAGTCCTATTGTCCAGGCTAGGGGCTGTGTTGTTAGTTGTAACTGAGTTCTGAGTTGCCCATACCTGATAGAGATTACTCTGTTCACCTGTTCTGAGGAGGGGGACTTTGGGCAGCCATCTGTCAGCGGAGGAATGGTTCCAGCCAGCCCAGGCGTTAAAAGTTTAAAAAATGGTTGCATGGTTCACCAGCACTGGATTCTTAGGTTTAAATTTATTCCCTTTATCCCACACTGACCTGAGTCTTCAGTTCAGTTTTCACTTGAACTCTAACTCTCAACCTAGGCACTCAAAACATCCTAACAGTCAGTACTTGCTCAGAGACTATAGCAAAGCACAATATACCCCAAACCTTGACTGCAGCAGAGCAGGTGGCTCTGTTTAAAACTATTGTAAAACTGCAATAGCCTTTCTGATCACAATTAGTCTTTTCGATCACTTTTAAAGTCATTTAAAATATTTTTTTATACTTTTACTGTTGTTTTTCAAAAAAAAAAAAAAAAAATAAAACATTTTCTTCTTTGCTAGTTATTCTAGCTTTTTCAGCTAGTAGTTTTGAATTCAGGGCTGTGTTCAGGCCTGAGTTGCCCATACCCTGAGTTGCCCATACCTGTTTCTCTGTTCACCTGTCCTCTGGGGAACTGTGAGCAGCCATCTGTCCTTGGAGTGAGTCCAGCAGAGAGTAGTTAAGGTTAAAAAAATTGCATGGTTTTTTCGTCAAGCAGCACTGGTTAGGCTCTGGTTATGGGTTAAATTATCCCCAGCTGAGTCTCCTCTTCAGTTTTCACTTTTCACTAGTCTAACTCTCAACCTTAGCCAAAAAAAAATCTACACAGTCAGTCTTGCTCAGACCCCTAATAGCAGCACTAATATACCCCAAACCTTGACTGCCCAGCAGGGCAAGGCTCTTTATCCACCCCTCACCAACCAAGCGACTAAGCAGCTCACCCTACTATTCAGGCATGACCAAAGGGCAACATCAAGTGTACTCTCCAGTCCAGCTGGTGAATCTGGGTATCCTGAGGCAATGTTACAACTGCCTCATGTACACAGACAGCCCTCTCCTCCTACCACAAAACACTAACATATGTGAGAGATGAAATTATACAGCCAAACTGGAGGCTAAGGTATCTCCACCCAAGACTGGAACAGACAGTCATGTGGAGAAGGTTAACACTTGCACCACACCTCCAGCCTCACATAGACCTACTAAACCAGCACTGGCAAAATATACACATAAATACACAAAACCATACTCAGAGGCTCTAAATTAAAACCTGCAAAAGCATCAGAGAGCTCCAAAGCAGACACCCACAAAACCTGCACCTCCCATCACAAACCAGACAACACATAAAACACAAAATCAGTGGGCCGCACAATCACAGCCCTTAAGGTGAAATAACATACCTAACACACTAGTAATAGGTGACTCAATAGTCAGGCACACTGATGCCCCACTCACTAGGCTGGACAAGGAGAAGGTTACTATTAGCTGCCTGTTGGGAGTCAGAATCTGCCACATAACACAAGCACTCAGGTCACTCCAGAACAAGTACAAATATGACTCTGTCATTGTTCATGTTGGTGTGAATGACCTGAGCCATACCTCCCTGGACTACATGAAAAGAGACATGGAAGAGCTCTCTGATCATGTAGCCCAGGCGGGTATGACCCTGACCCTGAGTAGCATGTTGCCCTCACCAAGAATGATACCTCAGTATAAAGAAAAAATGATCAATTTCAACAATTGGCTAAGCTTCTGGTGTCATTCAAAGGGGATCCAGTGTCTGTCAGCCTGGGATGACATGCTCGACAAGCCATGTTGCTTCGCAAGAGACGGCTTGCACCTGTCACCCCTTGGCTTTCGAATACTGGCCAAGGCTCTTGCTGCCCCCTTAGTGCCTTTTTTAGGCAAGGCTCAAAATTCAAACCCACCTCCGTAAACAGCACAAGTAAAAAATTGAGGGTTATGTTACTCAACGCCAGGAGTTTAAATCTCAAAATGCATGCGCTCGAAGCACTCCTAAGTATGGAGAATGTCGACATCTGTGCAGTAACTGAAACCTGGTTCAAGGCTCCAGAGAGCACTCCAGCACTACTGGACTACAACTCATACCACACATTTCGGCCACAGAACATAGACCGAAACACAAAAGGAGGGGGTGCATCCATATTCATCAAGGATACTCACACCTCTAGGTTAGTGGCGCAGCATGATAACTCTGAGATCATCCATGTGCAACTAACATCAGGCAAATCTGCAATACAAATTGTGACCTGCTACAGATCACCCTCCATGACCCAGGACAACCACTCCGCCTTTCTGGAGACACTGGAAAACATGAATGTCCTACCGAACACCCTGATCTTGGGAGATTTCAATTACCCTACCATTAACTGGGAAAACTACTTGAGTACAAACTCCCAGGCTCAGCGCTTCCTGGAATATATCAACTCAAATGCCCTGGATCAGCTGGTAAACTCCCCTACCAGAGGCCACAACATATTGGACCTGGTCATCACCAACATGGGCGACAGGTGCTCCATACCGGAGATCAACCCGTCACTGGTTAGATCAGACCATAAACTAATCACCCTGGATGTCCACACCCCACAACCACCCACAACCAAGGAAACCACAGTGAAAAACTTTTCTAAAGCAAACTTCACCTTACTTAAGGCAGAGGTGGTAAGTTTCACAGCCCCCATGCTAAAGGATAACACTGCCCAAGATGCAGAATCCTTTACAATTGCACTCTATGAGCACCTACAAGGATGCATGGATCATGCCATCCCTAGCAAAACCAAGACTTACTCCCCTAAGAGAAGGAAACCAGTCTGTTGGACCCCTGCCATAAACAGGTTATACAACAAAAGGAGGAAACTAGTTCAGAAAAAAAGCAAATCCCAAGAAGGAAAGACATCCCTGATCAGTATCAGTAAGAAACTAAGGACCCTCATAAAATCTTCCAAGGCTAACTTTGAAAGAAAAATAGCCAAGGATTTGAAAGATAACCACAAAGCCTTCTTTAGCTATGTCAAGAATCTAAGTGGCAACTCGCAGATATGCTCTGAGATAGTGCAAAATAGCACAAAATATACTGAACTTATTGATATTGCCAACATACTGGCAGATGGATTCAGTGCAAACTTCACCTCCCTCTCACCTTCAAAAGGGCCCACAACAATACCGGAAAAGTGTAGTGTCCCAGAAATCACAGAAGCACAGGTGAAAACAGCCCTTTCAAAAGCCAAAAACACAGCATCAATGGGGCCAGATGGTGTCCCAGGCTGCGTCTTGCACGAACTACAGAACAAGCTAACCCCCCCATCTAAACACGCTGTTCAGCCTCAGTCTCTCCACAGGCTATGTGCCCATAGAATGGCATACAGCAATGGTTATTCCGCTCCACAAAGGAGGGGCCATCACTGACCCTGGTAACTATTGGCCCATAAGCCTGACTAGCCTGGTCTGCAATGCTATGGAGCGCATCATCATGGAACTCATTAACAAAGACATTGGGAACCTCCAAACACTTGACCCGACCCAGTTCGGCTTTGTTAAGGGCAGATCATGCCTACTAAACCTGGTTGACTTCTTCGAGACAGTTACCAAGGCCATAGACAAGGGAAAGGTGGCTCACACAGCCTACCTTGATCTCACCAAGGCGTTCAACACCATTCCTAACTCGGGTATTATAGAAAAACTCACCAGCCTGAACATAAACCCCTATGTCACAAGATGGGCTGCCAACTGGCTTACAGACAGAACTCACACGGTAAGAATAGCGGGCTCCAGGTCTGACTCTAAACCAGTCACAAGTGGTGTCCTGCAAGGCTCAGTTCTGGGTCCTCTACTGTTTGGCATATATTTCTCAGAAGTACAGGCAAACACAGGAGGACTATGGCTAACCAAGTTCGCCGATGACTGTAAACTGGGAGCCATAATTGACTCTCCGGCTGACACGGACATCCTCCAAAAAGGCCTTACTGAAGCAGACATCTGGTGTCAAAGTCATGGCCTCAAGCTAAATGCCAAAAAATGCATAGTCATCCCGTTTGGGAAAAACAAAACACTCACGAATTACCACATAGGCGGCAACCCCCTTAATACAGAAGAGGTAATAAGAGATCTGGGGAGCCAGGTAGATAGTAATCTCTCCTTTGACAATCATATTGCCAAAGTAGTTAGGAAATCCTTCTATGTGGCCCATCTAATTACTAAGGGGTTTGCATCTAGAAATAAAGAGGTTATAGTGCCCCTCTACCCGTCACTCATCAGACCCATCATAGAGTACAATGCCCCATTTGGGATGTACCTCACAAGACACTTCCAACAGCTTGAAAGACCACAAAAGCACCTCACCAAGAGGATTACTGGCCTCAAACATATGTCCAATGCAGCCCGACTGAAAAAACTCCGGCTGTACTCAGTGGCATATCGCTTACTCAGAGGTGATCTCTGCTTGACTTACAAAGTCATGTCCAACTCATAATTGATGGACATGCTCCACCTAAAGAAATCCAAGTCACTGTGAGCCACACGCTCTAGTGAGCTAAACCTCGCCACAACAATAAATAGAACATGCTGGAGGGATAGATTCCTGTCACAGAGACTCCCCATGCTTTGGAACAAAATTCCTAACTACATTAGGCAGAGCCCCTCACTAACACTCTTCAAGAGAAGCCTTGACAAGTGGATGGGTAACAGAAAGTACACCCCTGGGATCACTTCATTGGCTCTGCTTGACAGAGGCTCAGTTAATTAATCAATGGGGCAGCGAAAGCCAACACACTCTGGCTAGGCTTATAAATGCCCTCAGGCAGATAGCCTAGTACCTACCTATGAACCTAAATATGGATAAGATTTTAAAGAGCAAAGACATCATTTCGGTATCAAAGGTTGATTTAGTCAAAGCTATTGTTTTCCCAGTTGTAACACATAGCTATGACACTTGGAATATATCTAAGGCTGTGTGCTGGAAAACTGATGGTTTTAAATTGAAGGTACTGGAGAAATCTTTTGAGAATGCCGTTGACCCTAAGAAGATCAAAGTAGTCAATACTTGAGGAAATAAATCCAGATTGTTAACTGAAAACTAAAACTCATATACTTTGACCACACAGCAAAGTCAAGTCTAGTGTACTAAAGTCCTTGAGGCTACAAAGAGTCTGATTTAACAGATGACTAAACAAAAAAACTTAATGGATTCAAAACATTTTTTTCATGTGAGCTAGATATCACAGACTTTTGTATCTAATGTAACTTATGATCTTTCACCTTCAAATCCCATATTTTATTAATTCTGTAACATTTCAGTAGTCTTTCAGATCAGACATTTGCAGCTTGACCTTATGTTTATAATCAAGAAACATCCTGTTATTGACCGCTTCTCATCTACCATGATGCATGAATTTTAGACTAGCTATAAAGCTACTGTACACCAGGAAATTAAGCAGCAAGTAATCATACTGCTGTTGAGCAATATACCTTGCCTGTAAACCATTCCAAACCATGTCACATTTCAACTTGAATAGGGTCTGTGCTGAAAAACCTTCACTAAATTAGTCTTTTGTATTTCAAATTCCACTGTCACCCACTGTCTGTTTTTTCCTGATGTTGTCTATGTTTACTTTCAGTTTCTGTATCAATTTCAATTGTTCTAAAGTCAGTTTGAAATAACATACAGTCTTCAACTGTTTCTCTTTTTCTTTGATTTGCTTATTAAGAAACTCTCAGACACTGTAGTTACAGACGTATGGGGTACATAAACTAAATTAAATCTTTTTAGTAATTCAAATGAAGTTGTAGCTCCACTTTCTCTTTGAAAGGAACGTTATTTCAAATTTAACTTTCCACTGAACTTTTAATTTCCATATTTATTTCAAAGTCATTATAATTAGTTGTAAGCTCAGTGGATCATCCCAATGATAACATATGATAATGTGGAACATTTATTGATGCACTTGACAAGTTCATTACATTATTCTAATGTTCCATTCATTGAAAACCTGTAGAGCCTGTTGTGTTGGACATAAATGCATGTATTCTTCCTAATACTTCATCATTTGTTTTCTTTCATCTTTTGGAATGTAACTCCCAGATGAATAATTTAAGCATTAACAGTCTCCATTTCAATAAGGTCCAGACTGCAACACATATCAAAAAGTAAGATGTCCTGACAGACAAGTAATGTGCAGTGGAATGCAACATTTGAACAGTATGCTTATTTTAAAGAATGGGATTCAGAAAGCTGATACTTAGTGTATAAGTCTGGTGCTTAGAAAGAACAGTTGTGTAAGTAAACTTACCATAACAGTACATGTCTGAATGATCACTGCTGCAGTAGCCGTAGCTATATGGGTTATACCCTGCATAGGATATAACAACTATCAGGCTTCCAAAGCTTCACAGTACATTCCAGATGTTCATACCATTGGCAGCTCAAGCTCAGCTGCCTAAAAACACAGGTCTGAGTGCCAAGCCCTTCAGAGCTTTCACGCCAACAGAGAGAGGGAGGAAGGCTGATTTCTGACAGGACATAGATAGGAGTAAAAATACACACACACACACACACACACACACACACACACACACACACCAAAAAACAAAAAGGGGTGGTGGGAGGGAGTGGCTACTGCAGCAGTGATCATTCAGTCTTCCATTGTTATGGTAAGTTTGCTTACACTACTGTACTATGTTCATCATATTAATCACTGCTGCAGTAGCCATAGCTATATGGGTAGATTATTCTTGCATACAACATTTGGCAGATGGAAGGAGAATGGTTCTAGCAAAGCCTGATCTAGACCTAGAGAAGGAGTCAAGTGCTTTGTAACATATGTACAGAGGATCAAGTTGTTGCTTCTAGAATACTTCTAGAATCCAACACTTTCTAAAAAGCCATAGATGAAACCAAGGCCCTGGTAGAGTGGGACTTGACCCTGTTTGGAATAGTTTTGTTGTGGTATAACAAAAGTTAATAGCCTGAGACAACCATTTGGAAATAGTCTGTTTGGGCATAGGTTGTCTCTTCCCCTTACCTTCACAAAAAATAAATAACTAATCCATCTGCAGATCTGAAAGATTTTATTCTGTCAAGATAATACTCGAGTTGTCTGTGGACATCCAAGGTATGAAGAATCCTATCTCCGTCATTTGTAGGTACAGGAAAGAAAACAGGGGAGTGAATAGTTTGTCATAAAGTAAACTTGGATGCCACTTTAGGGAGAGTGCAAAAGCTGCTGGAAAGGATGAGAGGAGGAAGCCACAGAGGAGCTCTCCAGTAAATCAGCTCTAGTCCGAGAAATCACATCCAACTTGAAGTGTTTCTTAAAACTGTGTACAGAAGACCAACTAGCAACTTCCAAAATGTATCTGGTATCCAAACCCTTGAAAAAACGCACCAGTGGAGGCCACTGCCCTGGTAGAATGAGCACAAACAGAAAAAGAAAGCTGCTTACTATGAGAAGAATAGTGAAAAGAAATGGCCTTACAAATCCAAGAGAATATGGGTTGCTTAGAAACAGCTAAATCCAATATCATGGAATAGAAAGAAACAAAAAGCTGCTCAGACTTCCTGATATGCTTAGTTTTATCTGAACTTTCTATGTAGGTCCAAGGTATGAAGAATTCTCTCACTATCATTTGGTGGAGAAGAGAAAAAAAGAAGGAAGCTGAATGGTCTGATTTAAAGACAAATCATTAACTACTTTAGGCATAAAAGAAGGATTAGTATGAAGAGGTACTCTGCCTCTTTGAAAAAAAAAAAACACAAAAGGATGGGCTGCCATGAGTAGTGCCTGAAGTTCAGAAACCCTCTTAGCAGAAGTAAGTGCCACTACTTATCTCCTCCCTACACTTCTTTATAGTGTTCCTTGCTAACTTTAAGGCATCACAAAAATCAAAGCTTGAAGAATGCTATAGCAACGTTGCTAAATTCGCAGCAAATACCACTTTCAGAACCTAACACTGTATAGCACTAAAAATCCTAAATTGGTTATAACTGCACCCCTCAACTAAGATATACACAGCTTCTTACTTCTTCTTTCAGCTGCTCCCGTTAGGGGTCGCCACAGCAGATCAACTGCTTCCATTTCTTCCTGTCCTCTGCATCTTGCTCTGTCACACCAACCACCTGCATGTCCTCTCTCACCACATCCATAAACCTTATCTTAGGCCTCCCTCTTTTCCTGTTACCTGGCAGCTTCACCCTTAGCATATTTTTCCCAATGTACTCTGCATCCCTCCTCAGCACATGTCCAAACCAATGTAATCTTGCCTCTCTGGCTTTGTCTCCAAACCTTCCAACCTGGGCTGAGCCTCTAGTATACTTATTCCTAATCCTGTCCATCCTCGTCACACCCAGTGCAAATATTAACATCTTCAACTCTGCCACGTCAAGCTCTGACTCCTGCCTTTTTGTCAGTGCCACTGTCTGCAACCCATATAACATAGCTGGTCTCACTACCCTCTTGTAGACCTTCCCTTTCACTCTTACTGGTACTCGTTACAAATCACTCCTGATACTCTTCTCCACCCACTCCATCCTGCCTGTACTCTCTTCTTCACCTCTCCCACACTCACCATTACTCTGAACTGTGATCCCAAGTACTTAAACTCATCCACCTTCGCCACCTCTACTCCCTGCATCCTCACCATTCCTCTATCCTTCCTCTCATTCACACACATATATTCTGTCTTAGTCCTGCTGACCTTCATTCCTCTTCTCTCTAGAGCATATATCCACCTCTCCAGGGTCTCCTCCACCTGTTCCCTACTCTCACTACAGATCACAATGTCATCTGCAAACATCATAGTCCACGGGGACTCATGTCTGATCTGGTCTGTCAACCTGTCCATCACCATTGTAAATAAGAAAGGGCTCAGAGCTGATCCTTGATGTAATCCCACCTCCACCTTAAACGCATCCGTCACTCCCACCACAGACCTCACCTCTGTCACACTACCCTCGTACATATCCTGTACCACTCTTACATACTTCTCTGACACTCCCGACTTCCTCATACAATACCACAACTCCTCTCTAGGCACCCTGTCATATGCTTTCTCTAAATCCACAAAGACACAATGCAGCTCCTTCTGACCTTCTCTGTACTTCTCCATCAACACTCTCAGAGCAAACATCACATCTGTAGTGCTCTTTCCTGGCATGAAACCATACTGCTGATCACTAATCATCACCTTCCTTCTTAACCTAGCTTCCACTACTCTTTCCCATAACTTCATGCTGTGACTGATCAGTTTAATCCCTCTGTAGTTACTACAGCTCTGCACATCACCCTTATTCTTAAAAATCGGTACCAAAACACTTTTTCTCCATTCCTAAGGCATCCTCTCACTTTCAGAGATTTCATTAAACAATCTAGTTAAAAACTCCACTGCCATTTCACCTAAACACCTCCATGCTTCCACAGGTATGTCATCTGGACCAGCAGCCTTTCTGTTCTTCATCCCCTTCATAGCCATCATTACTTCCTCCTTGCTAATCCACTGCACTTTATGATTGACTATCCATCATCCAACCTTCTCTCCCTCTCATTCTCTTCATTCATTAACCCCTCAAAGTACTCTTTCCATCTGCTCAACACACTCTCCTCACTTGTGAGTACATTTCCCTCATTATCCTTTATCACCCTTACCTGCTGCACATCTTTACTAGCTTGGTCCCTCTGTCTAGCCAATCGGTACAGGTCCTTTTCTCCCTTCTTAGTGTCCAACCTTTTATACAACTCTTCATACGCCTTATCCTTAGCCTTCGCCACCTCTCTCTTTGCCATGCACCTCATCTCCTTATACTCTTGTCTACTTTCTTCATCTCTTTGACAATCCCACTTCTTGTTCACCAACCTCTTTCTCTGTATACTCTCCTGTACTTCTTTATTCCACCACCAGGCCTCTTTGTCCTCCTTCCACTTTCCAGATGCCATACCAAGCACCTTTCTAGCCATCTCTCTGCTGTAGTTACCCAGCTATTCAGTAACTCTTCACTGCCACCCAGTGCCTGTCTTAACTCTTCCCTGAACATCACCTCACAATTACCCTTGTTCAATTTCCACCATTTGATCCTTGGTGCTGCCCTCACACTCATCCTCCTGTTCTTGATCACCAATGTCATCCTACAAACCACCAGCTTCTTACCACTTATAAAATTATCCAGAATCCGTTTACTTGCCCAGGACTAAAACACATTCTACACAACTATGCTCCCAGTCAGTCATTATGATACATTGACCAAAAACCCCTGTCTGTCCACAAACCTATGAAACCTGCTTGACAAGGTCTGTACTCGTACCATGTTGCTATGGCCTGGAACTCCTTACCTCTATCCATCAGGTCAATATCCTCCCTCTCATCCTTTAAAACCATTATGAAAGACTTCCTAGCCAAAAGTTGGCTATGTTCTTGCTCAGCAGTAAGATAAACTATATCCCTAAATGTGAATAAATATCCATTTATACCTTACATCTCCTTACTCTCCCTTCTTCAGTCACTTCCTTACTTCTATTCATAGGTTCATAGGTAGGTACTAGGCTATTGGCCCTAGGGCCTGTACAAGCCTAGCCAAAAAGGTACCCTGGCTTTCGCCACCAAAGAAAATTATTTTCCTGTGCCCCTGTCAAGCAGAACCACAGAAGTGATCCCCGGGGTGAATTTCCTATTACTCATCCAATCATCAAGATTTTTCTTGAAGAGTGCTAATGAGGAGCTCTATTTGACATAGATAGGAAGTCTGTTTCAGAGTATGGGAAGTTTCTGGGACAGGAATCTATCCCTCCAGTATGTTCTGTTTATTGTGGTGACAAGGTTTAGGTCCCTAGAGCATGTAGCTCGGAGGGACTGGGATTTCTTTAAGTGGAGCATGTCCAACAGCTCTGGGTTTGACATAGCTTTGTATGTTAGGCAGAGATCGCCTCTGAGTAGGTGATATGCGACGGAGTAAAGCTGGAGTTTTTTGAGATGGTCTGCATAAGGCATCTGTTTGAGGCCAGTAATCCTCTTTGTGAGGTATTTTTGCGGCCTTTCCAGTTGTAAATGTCTTGTGAGGTACATACCAAAAGGGGCATTGTACTCTATAATGGGTCTAATGAGTGATGCGTACGGGGGAACAATGACCTCTTTTTTTCTGGATGAGAAACCTTTTGTGATGAGGTGTGCCACGTAGAAGGATTTCCTGACCACTGTGGCGATGTGATTATCAAAGGAGAGACTACTGTCCATCTGTGTCCCAAGGTCTCTTATCACACTTTCGGTGTTAAGTAGACTACCGCCTATGTGGTAGTTCATGGGTACAGAGTTTTTACCAAAGGGGATGACAATGCAGTTTTTGGCATTGAGCTTGAGACCATGTCTTTGACACCAGGCATCTGTCTCAGTGAGGCCCTTTTGTAGGATGTCCACATCGTTAGGAGTTTCGATTATGGCTCCTAGTTTGCAGTCATCTGCAAATTTAGTTAGCCAAAGACCTACTGTGTTAGCTTGTACTTCAGAGAAGTAGATACTAAACAGGAGAGGACTCAGGACTGAACCCTGTGGTACTCCACTTGTCACTGGTCTGAAGTCTGATTTGGAGTCTACTACTTTCACAGTGTGGGTTCTGTCAGTAAGCCAGTTGGCAACCCATCTTGTGACATAGGGATTTATACCTAGTTTAGTGAATTTATTTTCTTCCTTGGATTTCTGTCTAAATATACCATAAGCCTGATTTTGTCTCACTTCAGATTGCAATTCCTGTGTATTATACTAACTTACCTTTAATTTCTGTATACATTGGCTAAAATTAAATCGTAATAAAACTTGCATTTATTCTTAACCAATGTTTTCATATTATGTGTAATTTCATATAATTATTTAAACTGTAATTGCATTTTGTTAAAATGTTTTGTAATACTGTGGAGCTTTCCTCCCTGGGCCTCAGCTGAAAATGAGCTCCTACCCAGTCGAACTTTCCCAGTAATCACATGTCAATAAATAAATAAAGAGCTACCAACAGAATGCTTTTCCAAGTATAGAGCTGTAGAGAAGAAGAAACTGCAGACTCAAAAGGCAGTTGAGTTAACTTTCCAAGACCAAGATTAATATCCTAAAAAGGAAGAATAGGTTTTCTTGGAGGCCTAACATGAAGGACGTACTTCAGAAATTGTTTAGCTTAATATCTAGAAGAAAGGGATGGATTTAAGGGCAGAAAAGCAGATATGGCTGGCAAATGAGCATTAACAGATTAGTGTGCCATGTCAAAATTGAGCAGCTCACACAAATAAGAAAGAACAGTAGGAATTCCCACAGAAAGAGGGGTCCATTTCATAATTGTGACACCAAATAGAAAATCTCTTCCACTTAGCCACATAGGATTTTCTAGTTGTGGGTGGCAAAACCCAAAGCACATCCTCAGAAAATTGGTGTCTAAACAGAATCAAAACCCTAAAATCCAAAAAGTCAATTGAAGAGTGGGCAAGTGAGAGTGAATGGGAGATCCATTTTGTGTGGAAACTTGTGATGGTTGCCCCTGGAAAAATAAAACAGAAGGTCAAACCAGTGCCCTCTGGGCCAAAAGGGAGTCACCAGCAAGATTTTGAACCTGTCCAACATGATCTTGTGCAGGACAATTGGTAAAAGTAGAAGATAGGGATAGGTATACACAAATATCCCTTTACAAGAAATGGACATGGCCTCCACTGCCCAAGCCAGAGGACTTGGCACTCTGGAAAAAAAAAAACTGGGAAATTGTTTGTTCAGAGGTGAGGTAAAAAAATCTACCTTATGTGTACCCCACTATTGTATAACATCCAGAGATAGCTCCCTATGAAGCAGCCATTTGTGAGGCTCTGTCCTGCCCTGGACCTGCTCAGATTGCCTGGCACTAGATTGTGCTTTGAGGAAATGTAGACCACCTAAAGGGTCAGTTGATGGTGAATCACAGAATCCCAAGACTCAAAAGTCAGAGCACAGAGAAAGTATGATTTTGTGACTCATTGCTTATTTATGTACCACATAAAACATGGTGTTATTTGTGAAAATTCTCAAAGGACCTGGGACCCAAATGGAGTGCAAAGCATGAAGAGCCAAATTCAGAGCTCTCATCTCTTTGAGGTTGATATGGTCCACCAATTGCTGGGAAGATCAGACTCCCTGGACCTTGTTGCCATTGAAAGGGACTCCCCAACTTTGATCCAAGGCATCTGTATATAGGTCCAGAGTGGGGAAAGGAGCCTGGAAAGGTAGGCTGGGATTCAGAAAAATCTGATGAATCCACCCGTTAAACTTGAGTTTAATGCAAGGCAAAACAGGGATGGGAAAGTCTAGAGAATGGCAGTGCTGAAGTCAAACAGTTTGGAAATACCACTGAAACTTCCTCATGTGTAGTCTGGTGAAGGGGACCATAGGAATGGTGGATGTCATGAACCCCAAAGCTGAAAGAGATTTTCCTGCACACGCACCACTTGAAGAGGAAGAAGGAATTGGAAATGAACTGTCAAAAAAGGACCTTGGGAGGAGGAAGAAGCAAAGCCAGCATTGACAATGTTTGAATCCTGCAACCCATAAAACGTCGGCCCTGACTAGGGGTCGGAACAGACTTTTTGAGATTTAAAGTGAATACCACATTGTGGAGCAGAAGCATAGTGTATTCTAGGTCCTGAAGCAGAAGCTGTTGAGAGGGAGATTAAATCATAAGATTGTCCAAATAAAGAAAATTTTGAACTTCTTGAAGTCTGTCAACACCACGGCCAGACATCTGGTAAAGACTCTCAGAGATGTAGAAAGACCAAAGGCACATCAGAGAGCTGATAATCTGAAGAGGAAACAGAGAAACATAAACATTTCCTGAAGAGAGGGTGAATAGCAGTGTGAAGGTAAGCAGCCTTTCAAATCTAGAGACATCAGGAAAGCCTGAGGAAATAATTGGGAAGAAACTGAAGAGAACATCCTGAATGAGTGAACTTTTAGAAACGTGTTGAGAATGGAAAGATCCAAAATGGGCCTTCAAGAATCCTCCTTCCTTGGAACCAGGAGCATTCTTGAATAACACCCTTTGGCTTGCTGAAAGGGCAGAACAGGTTGAATGGTTCCTTGCACCAGAAAGTCTTGAAGAATTGAAAGGACATAAGGAAGTCAGCAAAAAGGAGGCTGGAGAATGCCAGAAAAGCGAGGAAGGGACCTCAGTACCATAAAGTAACCTTTTTGAATAATGGAAAGCACCTAGGAATCTGTGGAGATTTGTTGGCAAACTGGAAAAGACAGAGTCAAGTGTGAGGAAAAGAGGAATCTGGTTAAAGGGGGCACGTGGTTGAATGTCAATTAGAGGCAGATTTGTCAGAAGAACAAGACTTTAGACCTATAGTAGCCATAAAAGGCTTATCAGGGAAAATCCTTTTGGCAGATTTCATACCTCTGGGAGACTGTCTTTGTTGTTGAATCACAAAGGAAGATGTAGATGAGTAATATCTCTAAAATTTAGGAATAAGATGTCCTGTATGACGTTTCCCTTATCCTGCTAGTTATTGAAGAGCTCAGCAGCAACAGTGCCAAACATATTCTGATTATCTAAAGGAGAGTCCAGTAACTTGGCCTTAATGTCTTCAGGGAGGAAGAGTAAACTTAATCAGGAATATCTCCATAATAGACCCCAATGCAGTTGACCTAGAAGAGGTATCAGCAACATCATGAATGCATTTGATAGAGTGATGAGCTACCTGAGAAGCAAAGCTCAAAAGGGAAATGGCAGAAATCTTACTCTCTGAGTCAGGCAAATCATCCAGAATGCCCCCAAATTGAGAAAGAAGAGGCAGCACTTATCTTATCTTGTCATGTGGGTCTGGTAGTTTATGGCTCTGAAAGCTGAAGTGGCAAATGTATAAACTTTTTTCCCCATACCTGTCCATAGTCCTCGAGTCCTCATCAGTGGGTAAAAGTTTGGATGAGGACAGTAACTTAGAAGGCTGACTTAGCATCCAAATAAATCACTGCAGGGTCAGAAAAATGGCTTATATATAAAAATATTTAAGCGTCAGGTACTTCATAGAACATATCTGATTTCTTTGGATTAGGAGGCTGAGATTCAGGAGCCTAGGAAGCAAAAGAAAGTGTCTAAGAGGGCATATAGCACTAGAGGGACTGCTGAAGGCTAAAGCAGGTCAATCTGCAAAAGATCAAAGTACCTCTTCTGGATATTAGAAATTTGAGAACTGCTGAAGGCTAAAGCAGGTCAATCTGCAAGAGATCAAAGTACCTCTTCTGGATATTAGAAATTTGAGAACAGTCCCTTTTAAAATGTTCCATCATATGAGCAATAGTGTCCCCAAAAGATAATTCCTTAATGGGGAAATCAGGGGAAATGGAATCCTTTTCTTCAGATCCAAGGGCAAGTCAGGAATAAATCTGAGAACAGTAAGCCAAGGATCCTTCCCCAGAATCCAATTCCACATCCTCTTCAGAGGAATTAAAATCGTGAGGGCATTTAGAAAGGGTAGAAAAACAGAACAGAAGAAGGAGGATACAACCCCTGAGCAGACTTCAAAGCCATAAGGGGTTTAAAAAGGCCTTGAGTGAAGTCTTGATATTCTTTGTGTGGATCCTTAGCCAGAAGAGCCACATGTCTGTTTTTTTGTTTCTTTTTGAAAGGCACATCAGCCCTGACAAACTGGTGTGTGTATGTGTGTGTGTGTGTGGGGGTGGGGGGGGGACCTCTGCCTGACTTTAATAAGGGAACCAGGAACTTCTTCCTAGCAAGACTATGGGGAATCCCCCTAGGCCCGTCTGAAATAATTACCCACAGCTCCTCCTTGTCTGCAGCTGGCATAGATAAAGACACAGCCTCAGTGAATGTGTGGGTAGGCAGCCCTATGTGGGCCACCAACTGGGTAGTGACAGAGGAGGCTGGTATTGAAACTGGGAAGTTCTTGAGTTCTTCATCCATCCCAGTTGAGATGTTCAGAAGATGCTGGGCAGCAGAAGTCTGAATACATATATCTTTTCAGACTTTTTTTTAAGCAGCAGCTGAGCATTTTGGCAGTTAAATTCAGAAGCCAAATTTCCCTGAGCTAATACCTTTACATGTTTGTTTTGTAAATATATGAAAAGGGAAACAGACAACTATGGAGAGTCTTTGGTACAAATTCCTGTCAAATTTCACAGTAAGTATGGTTGTGGGTAGCACCTAGACAAAACAGGCACTTCTCATGTCTATCTTTATAGGGAATCTACCTCCCACGTTCACATTTTCCCTTCTGGATGACGTGTAAAAGGTAATATAACCAAAGAAAAAAGGAGGGAAGAGACACCAGTGGAATACTTATCTTTTAAAGGCTCGGTAACTGAAGGAATGTGACAAATAACTTGCAGACTAAATTCAAAAAGTAGCCTTTGGATTAGCAACAAAGACAATCTGAGGATTAGGTGCTTGTACGTCACTTATGTACCTTACACCTTAGACGTAGGACATGCATCTGATGTACACTATCTGGAAGGAGCTAAGACATTGGTATGCTGACAGGGCATTCTGCTACTATTGCAGGATATCCTTTCAGTAAGGAATACTGCAGCAGTGATGAGGAAAGGACATAACTTGTCTGTGTGGAAAATGAGATAGGGTTGACTGACCATAAGAGCTTACGACTCAGTTACCCTTCTTGCAGAGGTCAGAGCAGTCATTAAAACAGTTTTCCATGTTAAAAACCTCAAGTCGGTCAGATTATCTGGTTCAAATGGAGCAACTGTTAGCTTCTCTAACACAAAAATATGATCCCAAGGAGGTGCCACCATTTTTCTTGGACGTCACTTAAGCAAAACCCCTTTCAACAATATTTTGACATGAGGATGCCATAAAAGAGGAGGGTCCTAGCAGACATGCTGAAATGGCCAATAAATTAACCTTGATAAGGGAGTAGGAAAGGGCGTAAGATAACTCACAGAAATATTATAAAACCAGAGAAACACCATACCTGAATGGATGTCGGTTATTTTGTTGGTACCAACAAAAAATGCTCCCATTTGCTAATATATGAATTTTTGGTAGCAGGTTTTCTTGCCTCCATTAGTACCTGCTGCATGTCCTCAAGCAGGATCTAAGGGAATGAAGACCCTATCATCCAGACAAGTCAGCTGAAGTTGATTGGGGTCAGGGTGTTTATCAAACACCCCTGTTCTTGCATGACTGGATCCATTCTGTGCGAAAGCTTTTAGTAATTGATCCTGGCCATTTCCAAAAGAAGGGAGAACCACTGTTGCTTGGACCTGTGGGTCAGACGATTGTCATCTCAATGATCTTGATGGATTCCTTCTTAAAATTTAAGAAATACCTTGGATATCAGTGAAAAGGGTGGAAAGGCATACAGGAACTTTCCTGTTCAAGGAAAAGAGAAGGCATCTGTTTCCCAAGCCTGCTTCCATGGAGTCCTGGAACAGAATTTTATCAGAAAATTGCTCAGAGAGGAGGAAAAGAGGTCTACATGAGGAAGTCCCCACAGATGGATCAAATCTTGTTAGACCCCCTGATCTAGTTTCCATTTGTGAGGGTTTGTCCTTGCCCTGCTCAGCTTGTCTGCCACACAATTTTACTCTAAAGGAATTTAGGATAACTCTACAGTGAGATTGTGATGTGAAGCTATATCCCAAGTTAATATGGCTGGTCTGCAAAGGGTGTTTAACCTGGATCCTCCTTTGCATGTTGATGACTGTGGTACTGTCTGGAAGAACTGGAAGAGGTCTGGGGACCAAACATGGTTCAGAGATTTGAGTGTCTTAATCAAAGCAAGCATCTCATTTATGTGCTTGCAACTGTCCTTGGCATCCCACACACCTTGCACTTTTATCCCTCCTGAAACTGCTTCCCAAGAAAAGCCAAGGCATCTGTGGTGACTGTCTGCTTTGGAGTAGAGGGAGGAGAGGGTGAGACCTGGATTTTGGGAAATTTGCTATCTCCATCAATTGATTTATCTTCTGACAAACCCCAGATGTGTGATTTTAAAAGATAGTGGTGTTAGTACTGGGACTAAAGAGACTTCAGGTATAATTGTATCTTTCTAATGTGGAATCTTGCCAGGGGTATCATGAAATCATAGATGCTATGAGACCCCAAATCCTGAGATATTCCCACGCAGTGATTGGAACCCCCTAGCTATAGATCTAGATATAGGAAATAAAGATCCAGTACTGATTTCCAAGCATTTTCTTTCTTTGGCACCAAAAATATCCTTGAATAAAAACGTTCCCCAAAGTGGGAAGGAGGAACTGGATCTATCACTCCCTGAGGCAACCTATGTTGATGGAGAGGTGGAAAGAAAAGAGTCTGGTCTGTTGGATGAGGAATTGCCTTCAAGAAAAAAATTTCCTCCCACTGCCATCTGTAACCTTGATGAATTTGTCTGAAATGATTGTTGCCAAAGAAGGAAGTGGAGGTTTAGACTTTCTGGAAGAGAAAATAGACTAGCAGGGTAGGAGGTAGGACAAGGTCCCCAAAATAGTCATTCTGAGTTGCTGGACTCTCCTTGATTTTGGGGGGGTTGCTGTATTCTTTTGGAGCCCTCCTTGCCATTTTTTTCCTTAAACATATTTTGCCAGCATTTTCTAAGACTGTTTATTTTGCTTCTTGGCAAAACTGGTTGATGGGTTAGAGAATCTATTAACATTTTTGAAAAAAGAAGGCTGACAAATCTTAGGGAATCTCTGTAACAGCTTACCCCTCTCATCAGACTTTTTGATAACCCCTGCAGTAGACTGAGCAAAAACTAAGCCCCTAATCAAAGGAGAATTTAAAATCTCATTTTTCACATGATCTAAGAGGATCTCAAAATGAAGCCAGACAAACCTCCTCAAAACAGTACCAATGGGCATAGCCCTGGAAGAAGTACTAGCAGAGTCATACAAACACGTTAAACATCAGGTTGTGACCTTTAAAATGGAAGAAATTAAACAATTTAAAACAGATTTTTCCTCAGAAGAAACCGCAGACTACATATTCCTCATACTTTCACAATTAGTTGGAATATAACATATGAGCTTGACAATTCAAACTTCTAAAAATCAAAGTTGCAGAAGCATAGACTTATCAATTATTTTCTCATCCTTGTCAGAATGTGTAAGATTGGAATGAATTTAATGTTGAACAGCAGTAGGATTAATTAAAGCTATAGTTGTTGGGTCCAATTTTGGATGAGTGTATAAAAACTTTAAAGATTGCAGAACATTATACAATCTATCTGCCTTTTAGGGGTACCATGCTGACTAACAGGAATATTGCAGGCAGTGGCACACTCATCCTCCAAAGCTGACAGAAGTAGAGGAATGGGTGAAGGTTCTGGATATTCCATCTGTAATAGCTCATAGCGTTTTCTGAGGGAATTAGAAACCTTAGTGTTCTCCCACTGAAAACATTAACACATTCTGGAAAGAATGTCAGAGAAAGACAACCCCCCACAGGAAGAATTAGATACAATGCTCTCCTCTAAGTCTGAATCAAAACTCTGAGGAGAAAACTCTGCATCTGTCCCTTCATCTTCCTGTCCAGATTCAAAATCTTTTGATTTCTTCAGGGAAAGAGGCAATCCCTCTTTCTTATATCAGAAGCCATTTTGTAAGAAGGATAAATAGCTTGAATTAAATCTTGAGCTAGATCTAGTAAACTATTTCTGTCTAGAGAAATTTGAGGGGGAGTAGATACACGTTTAGTTTTTGTTTCTATTTGACAGGAAAATGGATCCAACTATGTTTTTAATGGCAGGAGCAGCATCTCTGAATAAACACAGAAGCCTTCCCTGTTTCCTCTGCCCGGACTGACAACAGTGGCTTTCCCTTGCACACAGATTGGACCCCAACAGCCACAGAGGACAGGGCTAACCCCTAGTCTATAGTGGCTGTGGGTGCTGCTCCAGAGGGATCTGGGGTAAAAGACGAATGGTCTGAGGAACCAGTTTTGGTGACAGCATAGTTGCCAACCTGTGGCTGAGGCAAATTGCTAGCCTACTATGGTGGCAAAGGGTGTTTTCTTTACTTGTTCTTTTGGTGGCTGAAGATGGACCAACCGTGGGACTGGAAGTTTTTTCCATAGTCAAGCTGAAAATGATACCTGTCTCCTGGGGAAAACAAGCATCATAAGCCGGTAAAATTTTAAAGTTGTTAAAAGTCACTTTTTTGTCACAACAACACAGTAAAAAGCACTTTAATACTTTTTGTCAGCTTCAAAAAGTAAAATGAATTCAATTTCTGCATAAAAATATTGTTTTTAGCTACTTTAAACAACCTTTAAATTGACTGGAAAAAGGTGCTCCCCCATTTAGAAATACAATTAAGTCTCACAACAGTCCATTAAAACATAAACACCTAGATTAAAAATAACTTTCCTAAGCAGAAAAATACAATAAAACAATAATTATTTTATAGGGAAGGTTTTTCCCAAAGGGAACTTATATGTCCAGCAAAGGAGCAGTAAAAGCCAACTGCCAATCCTTGAAAGGATGCAGAGAAGCACTCTGTTCAATGACAGGAAAGATCTGAAGGGGTTGACACTCAGACCTGTGTTTTTAGGCAGTTTAGCTTGAGACAAAAAAGTGTTTTTACAGGGGAGCAAGCCACCCCCTTCAACTTTATATACCAATTCCACAGTTATACAGCAGTAGAGAGAAGTAAAGTCCTCACTAACAATACATAGTGGTCTCACACAAACAATGGAACCACTGTTAATAATAGAACTGTATTAATTTTCATTTAAACATGATCAAAAATACAATCAATAGCTACTCAAGAAATCTTAATTTGAGTGAATGCAATATTGTCATACAGAGGCATCTATTCCATAGTACATACAAATGCCGACTTCAAATGTAGAATCTCACAGCTGTCAGCACACAGACAGTGCATTGCAGTGCAAAGTGAATGTGTACTACAGCACATAGTGTACAGCTGTGTGAAGCGAATGTGTACTACAGCACATGGATAGTGCACTGCATTGTGAAGTGAATCTGTACTACAGCACACAGACAGTACACTGCAGTGTGAAGTGAATGTGTACTACAGCACACAGACAGTGCACTGCAGTGTGAAGTGAATGCGTACTACAGCACACAGATAGTGCACTGCAGTGTGAAGTGAATGTGTACTACAGCACATAGACAGTGCACTGCACTGTGAAGTGAATGCATATAAAGCAGCAACTGAATATACCATTCCTTTCACAGGAACAGTGATCATTACAAGGAAACTACTCTACCTGAGGGTGTGTTAGGAGTTAGAGTGAACAATAAGGTAGCACTGCACAACCTACACTTGTCAGTAGTACAGAAAATGTTGGGGGAGAATGTTAGATTATTTAAAGGATAAGCAGTGTGACAGGTTATGTGTCAGTGTGATATAAGGTGAGGGAGGCACATCGGTTCAGTGATGCATGGCAATACAGGTTGTGCATTCACATGTTAGTGAAGGAAGTGTTTGGTGGCAGGCAGTCACCTATATTCTGACACTAAACAGCAGGACAGCACTGGGCACACTGTTTTAGAAATACCATACACAATGTCATAGGGTGCACCAAAGATACATGAAAGGGACATAACATAATTGTTTTGGGGTGTTTATAAATTGAAGGGATGTTTGGGCCTCCATAGCAGCTAAATGATGCATCCTCTACTAGTGTACTTCTGTAAGTAAGATGTAATGCAGATCCTTTGGTAGCCATGGTATACAGTAATGCTATCTTTAAACTCATTAGTATTCTAATTCATGCAGTGTAGCTCACCTGTATAAGACCAAACACCACCTATCTATTTGGTCAGAGCAATGCACCATTTCTGCAACCCTACCTCACAAATGATGATGATTAGAAAGTCATTCAGACCAGTCAGAAGTATAGACAAAGAAAATAAAAATACATTATTACCTCTGAAGGGGGACTGGCTTATTATGATTATTTTCTTATGCCCTGGCCCCATGCAATGTATATTGTCTCTGAATCTCACTTTATAATAGTTTAGCGTGTACTGTTGCATAACATTTTATGGACTATGCATACAGATAAGTGTAAATGATATGATTAAGCACAGAAAGAATATACATGCATCTACAAAATTACACAAAACACAAAAATATGCACAAAAATATGTTACTTAATAGCTAAAGCCAAAAACACAACATCCATGGGACCGGACAACATCCCTGGCTGTGTTTTACACGGACTTCAGAATGAACTGGCTTCTCACCTAAGCACCACGTTCAATCATAGCCTCACATCAGGCTTTGTGCCCACTGAATGGGCACAGCAACAGTTATCCCACTCCACAAAGGGCGAGCCACCACTGATTCCAGGAACTATTGCCCTATTAGCCTGATGAGCCTGGTCTGCAAGGCCATGGAACGTATCATCATGGAACTCATAAACAAAGACATTGGTAACCTTCAAACTCTAGACCACACCCAGTTCGGGTTTGTGAAAGGCAGATCATGCCTCCTGAACCTGATTGACTTCTTTGAGGCAGTCACCAAAGCCGTAGACGAGGGTAAGGTGGTTCACACAGCCTATCTTGACCTTGCCAGGGCTTTCGACACCATCCCCCATTCTGGAATTATAGCTAAACTCACTAAACTAGGTATAAATCCGTACATCACAAGATGGGTTGCCAACTGGCTCACTGACAGAACCCACACTGTAAAAGTTGCAGACTCCAAATCTGACTTCAAACCAGTGACAAGTGGAGTACCACAGTGTTCAGTCCTGGGACCTCTCCTGTTTGGTATCTACTTCTCTGAAGTACAGGCTAACACAGAAGGCCTCGGGCTAATGAAATTCACAGATGACTGCAAACTAGGAGTCATAGTCAAGTCCCCAAATGATGTGGACATGCTACAGAAGGGCCTCAATGACACAGATGCCTGGTGTTACAGCCATGGCCTCAAGCGCAATGCCAAAAAGTGCATTGTCATCCCCTTTGGTAAAAACTCTGTACCCATGAACTACCACATAGACGGCAGTCTACTTAATGCCGAATGTGTGATAAGAGACCTTGGGACAAAGGTGGACAGTAGTCTCTCCCTTGATAATCACATCATCACAGTAGTCAGGAAATCCTTCTACGTGGCACACCTCATCACAAAAGGGTTCTCATCCAGGAAAAAAGGGGTCATTGTTCCCCTCTGCTAGACACTCATTAGACCCATTATAGAATACAATGCCCCTTTTGGAATGTACCTCACAAGACATCCGCAGCAGCTGGAAAGGCCACAGAAGTACCTCACAAAGAGGATTACTGGCCTCAAACAGATGCCCTACACTGACCGTCTCAAAAAACCTCAGCTTTACTCCATAGCATATGCCTACTCCGAGGTGATCTCTGCCTAACACATTAAGCTATGTCAAACCCAGAGCTGTTGGACATGCTACACCTAAAGAAATCCCAATCCCTATGAACTACATGCTCTAGAGACCTAAACCTTGTCACCACAATAAACAGGACATGCTGGAGGGATAGATTGCTGTCCCAGAGACTTCCCATACTCTGGAACAAGCTACCTATCTATGTCAAGCAAAGTTCCTCATTGGTACTCTTCAAGAAAAATCTTGATGAGTGGATGGGAAATAGGAAATACACCCTGGGGATCACTTCTGTGGCTCTGCTCAACAGGTTCACAGGAAAATAACTTTCTAGGGTGGCATAAGCCAAGGAACCTTGTTGGCTAGGCTTACGTAGGCCCTTGGGCCAATAGCCTAGTACCTACCTGTGAACCTACCTATGAACCTTTGAACATAGAAAGCAACTATGCACAAAAAATGATGTTAATGTTGGAAGGCATTGTTTATGCAGATGTTCATAGGTTCACGGGTATTTACTAGGCTAATGACCACAAGGGCCTTTGTGAGCCTAGCCATACATCCCAAATCTCTGACAAGTTCTGGAACCCTTGATAAGTGTAAGCAAGGGCTTGGGAGATGAAAGATTTATAAACAGTGGCCTGGGAGATGAACCATTTACAGGTTGCCTGTGTCCATTAGAGACATAGATGCCAAGCCAGGGATGAAATTTCCTGTTCCTCATCCACTTGTTCAAGTTACACAGATTGGGTTAGGGGGGAACTCTGCTTCAGATGGATAGGGAGCTGTTCCAGAGACAGGGCAGTCTCTGGGATACATACCTGTCTCTCCAGCAGGCCTTATTTATATCCCAGGCAAGGTTGAAGTTTTTAGAATGGATAATTCTGGTGCTGTTTGTTTTGTGGATATGCAGAAGGCCCATCAGAGTGGGATTTGATAATACCCTGTATGCCAGACATAGATCTCCCCTCAGCAGCCTGTAGGAGACAGAATACAGGGATAGGGCCTTGAGGTGGTCTGCATAGAACATTTTACCTATGCCCTGCATTCTTTTAGTGAGGAACCTCTGTGGATGTTCCATTTGTTGGATATGCCTGGTTAAATACATACCAAAGGGGGCATTGTACTCAATGATAGGTTTAATGAATGCCAAATACAGTGGAACAATGACTTCCTTAGACCTAGATGCCATACCATTGTTTATAAGTTGCGCAACACAGAATGTTTTTCTCACTGCTGTAGACATGGAATGGTCAAAGACTAGATTGCCGTCTGTGTGTGTCCCTGACTACTGGGTCAACCATAAGGGGTGTGTTTTCAATATGATAATTACCTGGGGTGGTTGACTTCCTGAAGCATACTATTATGCATTTTTTGATATTCAGTTTTAGTTCATGGGTCTAACACCAGTTGTTTGTCTGTGTCAGCCCTTCCTGGAGAACATTTGTATCGGTGTGAGGTTCAGTGACAGCTCCTAATTTGCAATCAGCTGCAAGTTTAGTCAGCCAGAGACCATTGACATTGGCCTTGACTTCAGAGAAGTCCAAGGACCAATCCCTGTAAAGGTGGACTCCCCAATTCTAACTTCATTTATTAAGTAATGAAAGCTTGAGGAAGATAACTTCTAAAACGATGACAGACATGAGTATATACTTATGCATTTTGGTAGTTATTGTTAATGTTGCACGCCTGGAAATGGGTCAACAAACTCGGGGAACAAGAAGGAAAAGGCTATCAGATGGCAGAAGAAATGGGCTCAGAATCAGCTAGCAGATCCTGATTGACTAGGAAACCTTAGTCAGATGGGCCCTTGTTCACAACCAGTTCTTTACTACTGCTCTTCACTCCTTCCATCAGAACTCTGACAGCTTTAAAATTAATACTATCCTCTGTATCCAGAGTCGGAAAGCAGTCCCTACCAGGTGATGCGCCCATGAAAAGGGAAAAGCCACATTACTACCTCCAAGCATGCCCCTATTGTAAATTTGACTTTTGATCCACTTCTCACTCAGTTTAATTTCATCTGTTCATTCAACTGGAAACAGAGAGCTCAGCTGGGAATGCCCTCCCCTTATACTTTTAAAGCTTGTGTTATCTTCTGTTTCATATAATCCCATTCACATGGCTCATACTGCAAATTTCAGTATTACTCTTCTTTTTCCATGTTATTTTTAAAATTTCTAATATTTGGGACTAGACTACCAATCACCGGTGAGCCTAGAAACTGCTTCTCAGGAATCAGCTTGGGATTATTGCTTCTGTTTTGTTCCTAGTGAGAGAAGGAGTGTAGGGAGATTATTTCCTTGCATTCCAATAGATTACCAATCAATGGAAAGCCTGAAAATTGCTTCTTAGCAACCATTTTGGGATTAATGCTATTGTTTTGCTCTAGGTGAGAGAAGCAGCAGAGGGGCATTGGTTCCAGCTGGTCTGTTATTGGGCAGTGTGTATGGGAGTTCACTGAGTGGTTTGCTTGAAGTTTTGGTGAGAACCTCTTCAGGGCCTTTGTGCAGCTGGGCTTTCTGTTGTGTCCAGCTGTTTCAAGTTCTATCCAGAGTATCTACTAAGAGAAGACAATAGCAAGTGAACTGAATCCGTAAACATCTGGGTTAATACTACTTCTCAGGAAGCAGCTTGGGATTAATGCTACTCGTTCGAATTTGTTGAGAGAAGGAGCAAAGAGCCATTGATTTCTAGCTATGTGCAGCTCTGTTGAGACCAACACTATCTCCACTACCAGACAGATAGTGCCTCTAGAAACCAACTATAAATATTATGAGCATTACTTCCCCCTTCAGTCCCCATTACTAAGCCTCTGAACCAAGGTTTTGCACTTTCCAACCACTTCTGTAGCCAGCTTGGTTGAAATAGGCATCCTGAGACAATGTTGCTATTGTCTTACGCTTAATGACAGCATCCTATTACTTAAACAAACTGACACAGTGTTTGAGAGATGTAGTTATATAATGTTATTGGAGGCAAAGCTCTCACATAAACCCATTACAAGTAAGATGCAGGTTGCATATACCACATGACACCACACTAAACCAGTCATACACAGCTCATACCAATCACATAGTCCAACATATGTTGATGTTTTTAAACTACAAAGGCTTCCTAAACTTAACCTAAGAAACAGGTACCATCAGCAACATCACAAACACACACAACATAAAACATACATCCAAGAGTCGCACTGACTCAGTTCAAAAGTATTTACGTCAAACCTCCACGCATTCCAGTATCCTAGTCATAGGTGAATCCATAGCAAGACACAACAATGCACCACTCACTAGGCTGTGCAAGGACAGGGTCACAGTCAGTTGCTTATCAGGTGCAATTATTCACCACATTATGCATACACTCAGGTCTTTGCACCACAAGTACACATATGACATAATCGTAGTGCATGTAAGTGTAAATGTACCTCCCTGCACTATATGAAGAGAGACATGATAGAGCTCTTGAATATGTGTCTGAGGCAGGTATAAACCTAGCCTTAAACAATGTTCTATCATCACCAAGAATGATGTTGCACCACAAACAAAAGATTAATGACTACAACAATTGGATTAGCTTTTGGTGTCATTCTGAGAGGAGACAGTAGTCAGTCCAAACTGCTTTGTCAGGGGTGGTGTGCACCTATCCCCCCAAGGCTTTCATATACTGGCTAAATCCTTCTCCATCCCGTAGTGCTTTTTTAGGTAATGTCTGTCTTCTAAAGCTTCAAACATAAGAAAAAAGAACAGAGGAACCAAAAATAATAAAATCAGCAAGGATACCACCAAAGAAACTGTGAATTTGTTTATTCAAGAAGAAAACTGAGCGCTTTCATCTTCACATTTAAACAAAGACTTCATCAGAGTGAATTCTGGTGAAACCGAATGCATCAAATACACATAACCCACCAAATGGAGGCACAGTGATGTAATTAATTAGTTAATCATATTAAATCAGATTAAATCACTGCTCTCCGAGACCACAGGAAAAACAGGAAAAAAGATGTGCAAACCCAAACAGCAAGCAGAACAGTTCATTAAGATGCTAAACATATTACAGTACAAAAATGTATAAAATATATATAAATAAGATGAATAGATTGTATATTTAATGTATAGATGAATGAATATAAATAAAATGATTAAACTGCATCTTTAAAACACTAGAAATGGAAACAGAGTCATTTAACCCTGTTGAAAATGAGGCATTGAGTTCTTTTTCCTGATATCATAATAATGCTCACATATTCTATCTTTCAGCTGTCTGATAGTTTTACCCAAATAATATGCATTACAAGACTCACATGAAGCTAAATAGACTATGTGGGTGGTATTACAATTAACCTTCCTGGAACATGGTATGGTCCTCTCAGAATTGTGTACCACTGTATAGGGACGTACATGAATACATCTATACCACTTACAAAATCCACATTTCTGCATATTGCTGCGTGCTAAAGATACCCTCCCTGAACCTGACTCCAAAATGGTTCTGGTGTTTCTACCTGTTGAGTTCATGTCACTTTCTACACAGGACATAGGTGTGGTCACCTCCCTGCTTAGTTTAACCTTGAATAATAACTTTTTATTTTTGATTGAGAGTATTATCTTCAAACTTCCAGTGTAGCCATGGTCGCTGCTTGCACCCTCATATATGCCAACATTGTGCTATGTGGGAAAAAGTTTGTTTTCACCCCTCAGTTTATGGCCTTGATGATGTCCTAATCTTGTGGAAAAATAGTTTAAGCCAATGGGAAACATTTTTTGAGTTGTGTCAGGATTCTACATTCTTTTTAAAGTTCACTTATTCTACTAGTAGTGACAACATTAATTATCTTGACATTTTATTGGGGAAAACATGGTCAAGGGTTGTTATTCATCGACAATTAATACAAAAGAGACCTTCACTAACACCTACCTCCATTTTGACAATTGTCATCCCCTATATCAAAAAAAGTCCATTGTCAAGGGGCAGATGGTTAGACTGTCCTGACTTATATCTGATTACACCACCTTTAACAAACAGGTGCATTACTATATATGCTTCTTTCTAGACAGGGGTTGTCTTATCCAACTGTTAAGGGATATTAAGGCTGAAGAGGAAGTTCATCGACACGCCTGTTTCACCCTGATCCTTAATATAAACACTAATTGTATCAGAAATATCATCAGACAGTGTGATAAGGTGACATTTACAACTGACATTGCAAATGTTTCAGTGAACCTGGCCACACCACCTTTTCTTATCCCTTTCAACATGAACACACACTAACACCATTAGGTTGCATTGGGACATTGTATTTACAGACAAAGTTAAAAAATGTCTTGGTACTACCCTAACTATTGTCTTCTCAAAAGGTAGGAACATCAGAACCATTTTGGAGTCAGGTTCAGGGAGGGTATTATGATGGCCTCTCTTTACCTCAGGTAAGTAATCAAGGCGCCTCAATCCCCACCACTGACACTGGTTAGGGATGGTTGCTAAAAACAGGAATGGATTTACACAGTGTTATAAGATGCAGCTCTCTGCATCAAGCACAATTTCCCCCAAGAGCATGCAGGGAACACACTCCAGACCCGGGACTGGACTATCTGTCTCTCCAGATCTGAAACAAGACTCACTTTGGAGGACAGAGTCCCAATTCCAAGTAGCTGACACACCCACACCTGGGTATTTGATTTTTACACACACAGACTCCTGGGAAAGGCTGTCACAGATCTACTAGCTATGCTCCCTTCTGCTCAGACAATAAGGTAATTATGCTGCCACCAGTCAACTATTCTTAGGTTCAAGTAAAATCAGTACTAATATAGATGATAGAATGTAACCAAAGCAGCCAGGCTTTTCAGTGTGGCCAAGATGTCACTAAAATAAGCACAAGTACTCTCAAGATGTTAAAAGGTATTCTCTAAAAGACCAGTCACAATGAAAGGTATAAAATATTTAATAATAAAGTAGAAAACATGAGAATATTAAATATCTAAGAACAATAAACATCAGAGTTTCAATCACAGGAGAAATAAAAAAAAAAGAACACAGTTGGACAGATTCAAACAGATGCAGAAAAACAATACTCAACTAATCTTACTATATTTCCTGATTGTCTAAAGAATAACTGTTCCCTAGCTAACTTAATTAATACAGCAAGGCAATATAGGATACTGAGATGCTTACTTCCACAAGGCAAGGTGATGAGCTTCCAGCTGACTGAACTGAACAACTGGCTGTGATAACTGTCATAGATCTTTTATACCAGGTTCCAAACAAAACAAAACAAAATAAACTGCTGTGTGAATTCCATCCTCTTAGTGCTGGTTATAGAATGACATCACATCTGATCACCTGACTCGGTTACAATACACATTCAGAACTTGCTAAGATCTGTTGCAGTATTTGAAAATTATAGAACAGTTTCAAAAACATCTACTCTTCCCTTCCAGAATTCTTTGTTTAAACATAAACATTTTATCAGTTATAATAACACTGTTGATACATTTTTAACACAAGCATCTGCACAAGTCAGTGTAACAGCCAGACACAAAATCTTTTACATAACTCCAGCCAACCATGCTGGCACATCACACATGCACCAACCCATTCTCCCTGGCACAGATGGCAACACTTCATATAGTCACAGGTATCTTTGACACACAGCAATATGCAGAAATGCAGATTTTGTAAGTGGGGTACATATATTCATATAGATCCCTATACAGTGGACCACAATTTTGAGAAAACCATTCCATGTCCTGGGAAGGTTAATTGTAATACTACCCACATAATCTATTTAGCTTCATGTAATTCTTGTAATGCATATTACATGGGTAAAACCATCAGAAAGCTGAACGTTTGAATACGTGAGCATTATTATGATATCAGGAAAAAGAAAAACACCAATGCCCCTTTAGGCATACTAATGTATTTCCCAGTTACAGAAAGTTTACTTTTTTTGCTATTGACAGGGTGATGGTTGTTCCACATGGGGAAGACATTAAGACTCCACTTGAGCTCAAGGAACAAGTTTAGCAATTGAGGCTCAATGTTTCATTTTCACCAGGGTTGAATGACTCTGTTTGCATTTCTAGTGTTTTAAAGATGAAGACTGCTATAATGTAATCATTTTATTCATATTTATTCATGCATACATTAATACAATTTATACATCTTATTTATATATATTTTATAATTTTTGTATACTTTTTAATACTGTCATATGTTTAGCATCTTAGTGAACTGTCCTGCTTGCTGTTTGGGTTTGCATATCTTTTTCCCGTTTTTATTATGGTCTTGGAGTGCAGTTATTTAATCTGATTTAATATGATTAGCCAATTAATTAAATCACTGTGCCTCACATTGGTGGGTTGTGTGTATTTAATACATTAGGTTTCACCAGAATTCACTCTGATGAAGTCGCTTTTAAATGTAAAGAAGAAAGCACTCTGTTTTCTTTTTGAATAAACCAATTTACAGTTTTGTTGGTGGCATCCTTGCTGATTTTATTATTTTTAGTTTTAAGGTTTTTCTTTATGTTTTTAGAATAGGGGGAAACACCAAGAGGGTTAGATTAAAAAATATTGAAAATATACTGAAATAAAAGAAGGAGATAAAAAGAAAAGGAATGAGTAAGTTTGGTAAGAAATGACAAGGATGGCTGGAGAAGAAGTGCTTCCAACAGAAGATATATAAAAGTAAAATAGTTGCTCCTGCTTCTGCTGCAAAAAGATGAAGGAGAAGAACACAATGGTGAGTGTGCAGATATGTGCAAATTTAAGCAATGGAAGTCACATCATATACGAATTAAAAATATATTAAAAGGATAAAGGACAGTTAGAGAGAAGGGAGAAAAAACAGTTGCAAAGTACTAGCAAAAGAAGGATGGAGGAAAATAATCATTTAAAACTATGAAATATGTAAAAAACAAGTAATGATAAAAGAAACAGAAATTTAAATGGTAATAAAGTTTAATAAAAAGGATTTATAAAAAACGGTAATAAAAAATGCTGTTTAAAGAAAGGTAACTGCTGAGAGTGGGCAAGCAGAGATGTGGTAACAAATTAAGGGATTGGAAATATATTGGGTAACAGCCAGCCATTAGAAGAAAAGGAAACAAGCCATGCATGGGGATTATGTATCATGTATCATATGAAATGAAAAAAATAAATGCTAATGTACTTCAAAAAAAAAAAAAAAATACCAATGAGAGTACTGCATCAATGTAGGGTTTCAATAACTACCACACACATTCATGGCCATCCCATTAGATTAAGGCACTAAATGTAGTGGTGTCTCCATATTCTTGTAAAGTAATTTCACCTCCAGACTCATTAGACAAGAAAATGACCTAAAACTTCTCCACATTCAACTACTATTAACAAACTTATCATATAGGATACCCTTTATAGCTGTCTCTCAGCCCATACCTCCTACCTAACCAGTATGGTGTTGCTATGCATTAAGCCAATCACCATTCCCCTAGGAGACTTCAATTACCCCTCCAATAATTGGGTGACTTACACATCCTCAAACATGTATGCACATAAATTTCTGGACATTATCTATACAAACTCTCTGGACTGGTTAGTCTGCACCTCAGCCAGTGGTGATAAAGTCTTGGACCTAGTCCTTACAAAATGGTTCAGCTTTGCTCCCCACAAATTGTAACTTTTTCACTGGTCAGATTGGGTCACAAATCAATCACATTCATTTTGATTTTGAAGCAGTAATCATCTATCAGTACCCTGGTATTCAGAGATTATACCAAGGCTAATCTGCTAAAACCAAGTAATGACCTAAACTGAAAAGATGCCTGTACCTAAAAGACCCCACTGCCTATGCAGAATCCATTACCACTAAATTGTGTACACATGTAAATAGCTGCATAGAGGCATATGTCATCCTCACAAGTAAATACAAATACCAAATTAAAAAAAAATGCTCCTATAGTGGAACTGTAATATAAACTGACTCTGTAATAACAGAAAATAAAACTAAATTTAACTCTCAGCTCTCAAGATGCCAATAATGCTCTTGTTAAATATAACTGGGAACTTCGGACTCTGATTAAATCAAGCAAAGCAAAGCCATATACGGGGTAAAAATAGACACCCAGGCAAAGGATAACCAAAAAAAGTCTTCTTTAACTATGTTAGAAATAGCAGCCGCAGTGGTGCAGCGGTAATGTTGTTGCCTCACAGTAAGAGGTTCTCCCATTTGATTCTCGGCTGGAGTGCGTGGAGTGCCTTCTGTGTGGAGTCTGCATTTCCTCCCCGTGGTTGGGTGGTGTTCGAAAGACATGCATAAATGGGCGTGCCTTCGTTGAAGTTTGGACATCGAGCTGGTACCTCGGCATTCATGAAAATCTACTGCCAATCATTAGCGGACCGGAGTTCTGGTGTGGCGACCCCTAACAAAAAGCCAAAAGACAAACAACAACAACAACTATGTTAGAATTCTTAGAAACAATGCCCACCATTGTACAGATCAAATAGTAAAGGATATCACATACTCAGACCCTGAGAACATAGGTGATTTTCTAGCAGACACATTTATTTCAGACTTAACCTCCCTCTCCCCTCCTATATTCCAAGATCACATACCTGCATCTGTACTCCCTCCTTAAATATCCCAAAAACATGTCCCTAAGATGTTATCCAGGGCCAAGAACACTACTTCTAGGGGGGCTGGATAAATTACACAGCTGCCTTCTGGTCAGTCTTAAATATAACTGGTTGGATCATGTACAGATGTTGTTCAGTGTCAGCCTCCAAACAGGCTTTGTGCCAGATGACGACAGCATAAGTCATCCACTTGCATAAAGGTGATGCATCAACAGACCTGGGTATTTATAGACCCATAAGCATGACCAGCCTCATCTGTAAGGCTATGCTACAGCTACAGTTATCCCACTCCACAAGGGGGGATCCACCTTGGATCCCGGGAACTACCATCCCATCAGTCTGACGAGCCTGATCTGCAAGGGCATGGAATGCATTATCATGGAACTTATAAACAAAGGCATTGGCAACCTTCAAACACTGGACCCCACTCAGTTTGGGTTTGTGACGGGCCAATCCTGTCTCCTGAACCTGACTGACTTCTCTGAATCAGTCTTCGGAGCTGTGAATGAGGGTAAGGTGGTCCACACAGCCTATCTGGACCTCGCCAAGGCCTTCAACACCATCCCCTACTCTGGAATCATAGATAAAGTTACTAAGCTGGGCATAAATCCCTACGTCACTCGATGGGTTGCCAACTGGCTTAATGACAGAACCCAGACTGTAAAAGTAGCTGACTCCAAATCCATCTCCAGACAAGTGACAAGTGGGGTGCCTCGGGGTTCAGTCCTGGGACCGGTCTTGTTTGGCATCTACTTCGCTGAAGTAGAGGCCAACACTAAAGGACTCTGGCTAACAAAGTTTGCAGATGACTGCAAACTGAGAGCCATTACTGAATCCCCAAACAATGTGGATATTCTACAAAAGGGCCTTACAGAAACAGATGCTTGGTGCCAGAGCCATGGGCTGAAGCTTAATCCCACGAAATGTATAGTTATCCCCTTTAGGAAAAACCATGTACCCATGAATTACCACATAGGTGACAGTACACTAAACACCAAAAGTGTGATGAGAGACTTAGGGACACAGGTGGACAGTGGTCTCACCTTCGATAACCACATCATCACAACAGTCAGGAAATCCTTCTATGTGGCACACCTCATCCAGAAAAAAGGAGGTCATTATCCCACTGTACTCATCCCTCATTAGACCTATTATAGAGTACAACACCCCATTTGGTATGTACCTCACAAGACATCTGCAACAACTGGAAAGGCCGCAGAAATACCTCACTAAAAGAATCACAGGCCTAAAGCAGATGCCCTATGCTGACCGTCTAAAAAAACTCCAGCTATACTCTGTGGCATATTGTCTACTCAGAGGCAATCTTTGCTTAACATACTAGGCTATGTCAGACCCTGAGCTGTTGGACATTCTCCACTTAAAGAAATCCCAATCCCTCAAAGCCACATGCTCCAGGGATCTAAACCTTGTCATCACAATGAACAAAACATGCTGAAGTGATGGGTTCCTCACCCAGAGACTCCCCATACTCTGGAATAGACTGACCATACATGTCAAGCAGAGTGCCTCCTTGGCCCTCTTCAAAAGGAACCTTCACGATTGGATGGGAGATAGGAAATTCACCCCAGGGATCACATCAGTTGCCCTGCTAGACAGGGGTCCAGTGAAGTAAATATTGTGGGAAGAAATATCCAGGGAATTGTTATGGCTAGGCTTGTATAGGCCCTAGGGCCGATAGCCTAGTACAAACCTATGAACCTATGAAAAGGATCATTTTGAAATTAATGAATAAGGACATTAATAACCTACAAACTCTCAATTCAAGAGAGTTTGGATTCATCAATGGCAGATCCTGCCTACTTACCCTAGTTGATGTCTTTGAGAAGGTAACTGAAGCAATGGATGAGTGCAAATCAGTGCACACTGCATATTTATACCTTATAAAAGCATTCAACATTATCTCACATTCAGGTATTTTAGATAATGCCTCTCAGATAAATATAAATCCTTATGTAACTCACTGGATAGCAAATTGGCTCACAAATGGAACCCTGAAGATGGGGGGGGGGGGCTCTACCTCTTCCAAAAGACCTATCACTAATTGTATACTCCAAGGATCAGACGGTGGGCCAGTCTTGTTTAGTATTTACTTTCTAGATATGAAAGCAATTGTTAAGGGTTTATGACTAAGTTTGCAGACAACTGTAAACTTGGTGCTATCATAACCCCCCCCCAGAGGACACCAAATCCTCCAAGAGGGCCTTTCACGAGCAAATAGCTGGTATAAAATCCATGGATCAAAATTAAATGTCAAGAAATGAATAGTTGTATCCTTTAGCAAGCTTGACTTCCTTTGTAACTATCAAATTGACAGCACATCCCAAAAGTTAATCCATATGTCAGGGATCTGAGAATCTATGTAGACAATGAACTGTCCTTTGATCATCACATAACCACTATTCTAACTTCTTCTTTGTCTAGCTTATATCTAAAGGTATGTTATCCATGTCCAGGAATCAGGCTGACCATTGAATACAATGACCATTCAGTATATGCCTGTCCAAACACTTGTCACAGCTGGAGCAACCACAATGCTTTCTCACTAAAAAATATCAAGGGCCTGATTCACAAAAAACTATGCAGACTGCCTGAAAGCCTTATACCTTTTCTTGGTATCATATAGGCCACTAAGCTACCTCTGCTTTGTGTATAGAGCCTTGGCAGACCCCATCCTGTCAGACCTATTATACATTTGCAAGTCCAATGGTAGCATGAACATCCACTCAAGGGATCTTGATCTCTTTTACAACATAAATATAACATGTTGGAGGGATAGGTATGTATCATAGAGAATACCTATTCTATGGAACCATCTTCCACTCCACATAAAGTGGAGAACTTCTCTATCTCTGTTCAAATGTAAATTGGATGAATGGATGACAAACCACAAATTCATTCCCTGTTTAGCACCCATGTTCTTCATGGATAGGGGCAACAAGTAAATGTCCCAGCATATCCTTGTTCTGTCTGCCTCTTGGTTATTTGTATGCAAAATATAATGTTTAAAAATTACCATGGGAATGTAAGACTAGGCTTCTTAAGATCCTCATAGATCAATAGCCTAATAAACTCCTATGAATTTAAGTAGTACTAGCAACTAGCTGCTGGATCCTCCTTTCCTCGGTTGGACCTCCAGTACTCCAACTCTGTTATAGTACTGGCTCATAAGAATTAATTCAGATGTTAACATAAGTCTATTTTGCATCTTACAGTAAGCATTGTTACAACTTTGGGTGTGTAGTGTGAAGATGTGGGGTATTGCCAGCTATGCCAGGAGAAGTATTGCAGGTCATGTGTAATATATGCCAGGACTGCTAGCTGGGATTTTATAAAGAATTATATGTAATTTGTATATTGAACTGATGTGTACAGATGTTTGTGTTGAAAAATGTATTTGTAAAGTTGCTTGTGTTAAAACTGTATTAACAGTTTCTCCTGCTGGACAGAAAATAAATATACATGCATATCAGACTGTACTGTACTGTAACTGATTAAATGTATACATTTTAATAGAAGATACTGGAAGAGAAGAGGTTAATCTCAAACTTTGAAAATAGTTTGAAATTAAATCACCTGGCTTAGGCCATAAAGATTGTATCTTACAGTTCTCATTGCAGACGGTGATATAAAGTCTGTACTAGGAAGCTTCCTACACTGTCTGTTGAGTGAACTAAATGCTACTCTGGAAGGGTGGAGGTTTAAAATTGTTTTACAACTTTCAGAAGCTGTAGCAGATCTTAGCAAGGCTGTGTGTGTGTGTGTGTGTGTGTGTGTGTGTGTGTGTGTGTGTGTGTGTGTGTGTGTGTGTGTGTGTGTATTACTGACACATATGTGCTAAATTCTGACAGCTTCTAACCAAGGGAGGTGGCATGGGAACCAGAAGTCAGATGACCAGATGTATGTGATGTCATTCTGTAAACCATCACTAAAAAGGGTCTATATCAAAATTCAAAAGAGGTACAACGCCGAATGTGAAAACATCGAACCCAAAATATCGAATGGTGAAAATAGCGAAGCCCCAGAATATCAAAATCTTATCTAGGGCAAAATTTCGGTGGGCCGTTCCGTGGCTTCGCTATTTCCTGCACTGTGGTGCGAGAGTTACGGACCTTAGGGTTAGGGTGCAGGTTAAGGTAAGTGGAAAGTTAGTAATGTATGTATGGTGTAGTGTAGGGTTGTGTTTTGTTAACTGTATGTGTGTGAATCCATTTGTTTGTGTATAGATTTGTAGGGTATGTGTGCGATAGTTAGAGATCTTAGGGTTAGGGTGCGGGTTAAGGTAAGTGGATAGTTAGTAATGTATGTGTGGTTTAGTGTGGGGTTGGGCTTTGTTAAATGTATGTGTGTGGTTTATTTATTTTGGTGTGCTTGTGTTGGGTGTATGTTTCTTGGAACAGCAAATTTTTTCCCTGGAAAAAAAATTCACTATTCTGAGCGTTCGATGTTTTCAATATTCGAAATTTCAAGTTTGAACATATGGTGTTTGACATTTTGGAATTTCAAATATATGATATAGATCCACTCAAAATTATATTTTAATACTAGGTGAGACTGAAGTCTCATTGCACTCTGTTTTTGAAACCTGACAAAGAAGGATCTCTCACCTACTTCATGTAGCCTTGCTCTAGTAAGTAACCAGGAAATAATTATTCTTTAGATCAGTCAGGAAAATATAATGAGATTAGTTAAATATTGTTTTTCTGTAACGGTGTGATTTTTAATATTTCCTGTGATTGAAACTTTGGTGTTTATTGTAAATACGTATTTAGTATTTTCCTGTTCTTTTCTTATTTATTACCAAATATATTTAAACTTTTCAATGTGGCTGGTTTTTAGAGAGTATTTTAATCTCTGAAAGTACTTATATAAATTTTGTGACAACTCTGGCCACTCCTGAAAGCCTTGCTGTTGGTCAAACTACCATTTGTAAACTTGGCTTGGACACTCAGCTGAGGACTCAACCCTACACCTGTGCCAGTGAAAAGTCTTATTGGAGATCTGGAGAGAGAGAGAGAGAGAGAAAGGATCCAGCCCCCAGACTGTCTATGTTCCCAGTGTGTTCTTAAGGGAAATTGTGCTTGATGCAGAGAACTACATTTGGAAATACTGGGTGCATCCATTATATTCCAAGTGAACATCCCTCTCCAGTGTTAATGGTGGACTGAGGCCCTTTAATTACTGGCCTAGAGTGGGAATGCCACATGTAGTATGTAAATAGTTGCATTAGAGCCTTTGTCTAATGAGACCTGCCTACCATGACAGGTGTGTCTTCTCCTGTGGGCCATACAGGTTCAGAGCAATTGTATGTTAGTGTCCTTGTTAAGGATTACCTGTTCAATATTCCCCATCTGTCAGTAACTGTCAGCTAATTCTTGGTGTGTATTTTCATGCTGCTGCTTTGCACCCTCTTGCTTCCAGATCTCCTTGTTATGCAGCCTTAAAAGTAACTTTGCCAAAATATATAGATGCATATTCACATATAACAACTTCTTAAAACTTGACTTTATTTTATACCTATTGTATTTTCATGCTGCTGCTTTGCACCCTCTTGCTTCCTGAGCTCCTTGTTATGCAGCCTTAAAGGTAACTTTGCCAAAATATAAAGATGCATATTCACATATAACAACTTCTTAAAACTTGATTTATGTAGTATTATAGATTACAATGCCCCTTTTGGAATGTACCTCACAAGACATCTGCAGCAGCTGGAAAGGCCACAGAAGTATCTCACAAAGGGGATTACTGGCCTCAAACAAATGCCCTACACTGACCGCCTCAAAAAAACTCCATCTTTACTAAGTAGCATATCACCTACTCTGAGGTGATCTCTGCCTAACATATAAAGCTATGTCAAACCCAATGCTGTTGGACATGCTACACCTAAAGAAATCCCAATCCTCTGAGCTACGTGCTCTAGGGACCTAAACCTTGTCACCACAATAAACAGGACATGCTGGAGGGATACATTCCTGTCCCAGAGACTTCCCATACTCTGGAACAGGCTACCCATCTATGTCAAGCAAAGTTATTCATTAGCACTCTTCAAGAAAAATCTTGATGAGTGGATGGAAAATAGGAAATACACCCCGGGGATCACTTCTGTGTCTCAGCTCGACAGTGACACAGGAAAATAACTTTCTTGGGTGGCATTAGCCAGGGAACCTTGTTGGCTAGGCTTACGTAGGGCCCTTGGGCCGATAGCCTAGTACCTACCTATGAACCTATGAATCTTATGTATTCATCTTTTACTACAGTGTAACCAGCAACCTGAAATAGCAATTACACTCGCTGTTTTGAGCAGCTAGTCACTGTATGAGTACGGAAACAAAATTCAGTACATTTTACTTTGTACTTTTGTGTCTTTAAAGCATGTAAGTAACTGTGTAATCTCCCCTGTGTATCAAATATATCCTTCACACCTTTGTACATCTGTGTTCTATGAAATGCTGTGCTACTGTGTAAAGCTAAACATTGCCTGGTAAGTATCTGTCATTAAATTGCCTCTTATGTATTAGCATTACACAGTTTAGACATGCAGTAAGTCGACTGGCAACTCTAAATTCTGTGTGTGTGTGTGTGTGTGTGTGTGTGTGTGTGTGTGTGTGTGTGTGTGTGTGTGTGTGTGTGTGTGTGTATGTATGTGTGAGTGTATGTGTATGTCTGTGTGTTTGTGATTCCAGGCATGGAGGTGTGAAATGTATTGTGTTTGGGTTACAACAATTTATCTGGCATTAGTGCAGATTAGTTAGACTAAGCTACTTCTTGTAATACCGGATTTGATTCCCTCAGCCTTTCTTTCTCTTCTTTATGGCTCTGACAAAGTCACTGCATCAGACAGTTGTCCTGGGGTACTCCTGTGTCCAGTAGGCTATCCCAGGCTGTTAACAAATGCATTATATGTTTGTTTTTTTAATTCCTGCTTCCTATACATAGCCACTAATTTATGTTTCACCATATGCTATTTTACTAAAAATCCCATTAGAGCTCTTTAGTCTAATAGGCTGTCAGATGCATTTTCAATACAATAGACTTAACAGAGAAGAGAAGTTAACATTTGCTCATGCCAAGTCTGTTTTCAATGTGAGAGTATTTGTTTTGTTTACCAAATGGCTGTCATTGTTTTTGGTGTATAATTTGAAATAGGTTTTAAATTAAATTCAGATCTTTGGTCAGTGCAAAAGAAGTACAACTTGCTGTTCTTGAATTTGTGTTAGTAATTCCTGTTTTTTTCTCTTAACTGAGGCACAAATGGCTGAGTGCCATTCTCCCACGTCTGTCATATTGCTATCTACTGCCTTCATTTTTTTACCTCAGCATACCAACACTTCATCCAAGCCATACTCATTGGGCATGACAAATTTAGTTATTATCTGTGTTGTACATACTGTCAGAGTATGTAAAATATTCAAATGTTATTAGACTGTAGCACATATTGTTTTTTGATAGGGAAATATTGGAAAATGGTCCTTAATGGTCAACAATGGATTGCAGATAATTATTTCCATGCATTCTGAACTTTATTGTTTTTTTTCCCAGATGCCCTACATGCCCCACCAGCTAGCTACTGTGCCCTATTGTGCCCCAGCAAAAAGGGAAACCTAGAGTCACAACTGATGCAATGTCCACATGGATTTCATGATGGTGCAGGGTAGCATTTCTATAAATGTCACACCGCATGTTCACTATATCCATTGCAAGTCTGTGTAGCGACAGACTGTGCCTGATATTCCTGCACATCTGTTGGTTTAAACTCAGTGCTGCCTCCATCTCAGGGGCTGAATAAGAGTTGTGACATCATCTATTTGTGATGTTGCTGGACAATTGGAGGTATGCCCACACCAGAAGCAGTGCCCATATGTGAGCTTACCTGTTCTGTCACAGGAGAAACATTTATGAAGATATCATCCACATAAAATCTCTCTCCCCTTGGTGATGCTGGGCATTCACCCTCAGTAGTCAAAGTGTCCTCAATATTTCTAGGTATATATATCCATCCTATGTGGATGGTGCCCCACCATACAGAAGTGGCAGGGATATTGTCATTGTTTATGCAGACTGTAACCCCTGATGATATATTTTAGAATCATTGTTGAACACACCTGTGGTGAGAGCATCAGCTCTTTATCCAGCCTGTGACATTTCTGTAGCATATCCTCCACTGGTGATACCACTGAATGCAAAACATACAGAAAACCATGGCAAACCTAATAAAACATGCTGCTTAGGTGCCCATCTGGCCAGCAAAACAGGGATATTCATGCAGCAAATGACAGTGGAACCTGGCATACTGTAAGTGGTGGCAGGATGATGTTGCAGACCTGTGGTGCCTTTAAAGCAAATCGTGCATTCTAAAAACTGGATTACCCTACACTCAGTGTATCTAAGAACAGTATAGACAAACCTCAGCTGGGTAGTGATAACCTGGTCTATCACCTACAGTAACATGGTGGTGGGCCATCCCTGTACCTGCATTACTTCCAGATAGGGACATAAGGAATTCTTTCATCTCAGTGAACCATGCAGATCCTGCAGACCACCCACGGTGGTATATTGCTCCATTTTAGTCTCCTGTTTTGTGCTTATGCTAGCCAATCATATATGTGAGGTGTTGACAACTGGCCCATTGTCCTATTCTGTCCCCTGTGGAACTAATGGCTTGCAGCAGGGACTACCACAACTGATTCTGTAACTGTCGTCTGCTCCCACACCTGACAGATATTGGCCATGTTACTGAAGTTTTGCAAGAGGGTCTCTTTTTCTGCATTGTTAAAATTGTCCATCCTCTGTCTGCTGGGTAGTCCTCTGGACAAGCTCAGCCATGTAGAAACACAGGGAATCTGTCACTGCATATTTATTGTGATTGTGAATGTCATGTGGGCAGACAGGGTGATTGTGCCTGTTCTCAACATGGAGGCCCTAGCAGTCCTGGTAACTCATGACACAGACTAGTCTTTAAAATATTATACAAAGTATGTTGCATGCTAGCATTGCAGTGTACAACCTCTGCATATAACTGGCACATGACTGTATGTGAATGCCACAGCTGCAGAAAAGAAGGGGACCATAGGTCAGGTTACTGAATGACTGGAACACTGCCAGAAATACTTTTGTCCATATGGTAGCCATGACTGAATGTCCCAGTAACATAACCATTGGAGAGAGCACATCCAGCATATTGCATGTTTAAAAAAAAGTGCAGCTGTTATGGTTGCCTTGGGGAATAGGGGCTTGTAAGAGCTACCTGTCATAAATCTTGTCTCAGTTTCAGCTATTATTAATGTTTTTTAGTACATTAGCCCTGTCAGTCTTCCTTAAGCTTCAAGTAATCATTGGTCTGACTTAGGTTGTAGATAGGTTTGTCTCCTGTGCGGTACCTGTTTGAACTACTTCCATAAATATTTGTGTGATAAACAGGTCACAAAATTCATTATTCAGACTATGTTCAGAAATAATCCTTTCCAGGTACTATGGAACATTGTTAGACCATAACATACTGTACCTGTCAAATCTGGCTACAGTTCTGTCATTCCTCTAACATGTGAGCACAGTTGTCAAAATGGAAATATTCACCTTACCAGCAAACTATGGCTATGTAAGTAGGACAGAAAAAAACTTTTTAAAGTATACTGTGATGCCTACTTTTTCTATTAAACTGAGAAAAATGTGGCAATGCATTCCAGATCTATGAAAATGTATACTCTTTTGCATACCAAGTAGTCAAACATATGCTCGTAGTATGCATGTCCCTGAATTGCCTAATTACGACTTTGTGCACCATGGTATTTATATGCACCTGTGGTTGCTTGCCATGATAACTACCTGAACTGTTGAACTGCAAGAATTGATTCAATATTCAGTCTCCATTTATGCCTTCATAATAAAAAATCATATTTCTGGGTTTTCTTTTGTTTCTTTTACATGTTAAAGGAAATACTGCAATAAATGCAGGCCAAATGTATACCCACGATAAACATTAATAATATGCCTGTTGTCAGTATTGCATTTAAGAACATACAATTAAGATGAATGATCAAGCCTCTGCAGTTGGTCAGCTCTTTCCTAATATGCAGCTAGTCCCTATAAAGTAACATGGATTTTCCCATTACCGTCTTCCTGTCTCTCATTTTCTTAAACCCCATCTGAGGACTAGCATTCCACATTATGAAGCCAGGCAGTTCAAAAGCCCAGGTGATTAGTCACAGAAGCAGTTTCTCTTTAGTTTATGCCTGGACCTATTTCCTATAGTCCACTAAACATGGTCACTGTGTGCTTTATCTTGGTTCTTGAGGTTTATCCCTATCATACCCAAAGAATTCTGCTATTTCAGTTCATGTACCCCCCCCCCCCCAAAGAGTTTTCTGTCAGAGCTGTAGAAGTTAGTGCTTTTCAGGTTGTCCTTGTACACTGCTTTCCTTGTTCTTGAATAAATTTCACAACATTCCCCTGGCCTTCATCCATTAGCCACCAAGTCTTTGGAATGTACAACCACCATATTTATTCAGTATTTCCAGTGAAAGTTCAGTAGCGATTGTAGAGCAGTGGAGCCCTTAGGATGTGCAATAGCAAACTCCACCCCTGTCTGCCCTTGCCCATATCCATCATAAATCTAAATGCTCCTTAAGCACACCCAAGTATGAGTAAATAATACAAATGATTGTATAAACATAAGACAGTACAATAAATATAAATGTAACTGATAAAGTATTCATCGCTCTGACTTGTTTAACAACTATTATCATCACTTTAAACACTCTGTTATTAATATTTAAAATCATTTTGAGCATCATGGAAGCAAACACTTTCAGAAAAAATAAACTAGCCTGGACATAGTTTGCACATTTGGAATTTTTATTTACATCTATGTGAAAATAAAATTAAAAAAAAAACACAACTGCTCTCATTTCTGATTCTCTGTCACCAATTTAAAGCACTCACTTTACAGCACTGAAAAATACAAAGCATCTGTTTGGGCAAATTTATTTATTTTATTTTGAATATGTTAACTGGGATAGAACACATCCCGGCAGACCCATTTTATTTTCAGCCTGGCTAAGCATAACAGATACATGCTATTATATGCAGAGTGAATGACAAAATGCAATATATACATATATAGAAAAGTGACAGAGCTGACTTGAGGGTATAAATACAATACATACATGCATTATATACAGTGTGGAAATCAGAATCAACATGCTGAAAAAATCACAGTGAAAACTAGAGTCAGAGCAAGGTATGTAAGGGGAAGAACGGTTAAGTTATATGACCAGAGAGATAGCAGTTGCATGCTCTTAGAGTCTTGAAATGTGCTTTTATTTCTGATCGGAAAATGGGGTAAGAGGGATGACTTTTAAGGAAAGAAAAGTGAGATTTTCAGAGTGTGCGACCAAGGACTGACAAAGTATGGTTTGTGCAGATAAGCCTTGTTCAGGCAAAATGCCTGGAATGCATTAAAGCACTGAAAAATACAAAGAGTTGTTGCCATTCTGTTCCATTCCTTATTTTTTTCCATTCTCAGACTGTTTTCTAGCACAGAAATGTTCACAAAATTGTAGATAACCATTTCATGTGATATGATGACACCCTTCTATTTTTCAGTTTTATTACATTGTAAAATTTGAAAATAACGCTCCAAAGGAGCAAATACGAGGTATTAAGTACCTTTTGAGAGAAACTTTTAAGTTTTTAAATTGCTTTCTACACTATCATCAAGAAAGGACTCTGTTTTCTTATTACACTGTAAAAGTGTTGAATTTTGCTTGTCACGTTACCTTTACTGAAACCAACAGTACATGTCATCAGTGCTGCCACTCACAGTCACTGTTATGGATAACAATACTGTCAATCACTGAAACACTATTGAAGCCTGTGCAAATAAAAAATAGAGGATAGACTTCTCCACAATAGCCAGGCAAAGTTGGAGATTGCTCCAGAAGCAGTTAGGAGCATGATCAGAGGCTTTGCTAAGGTGCCAAGTGTTCGTTGTCTGACAGTGCAGCAAGCAATCTTGGTATTATTTATTTATTTGGTATTTGTTAACCGGGTTGGTCCAGCTGGGTAAGAATTTACCCTTTTTCAGTGGAGACCCAAGGGGAAAAGCCCCAAACAGACATACAAGTAGAGATAAGTTTACAATAATACAGAGCAAAACAATGTCATGAATACAATGGATAAGAAAAAAAATGTACTCAATGGAATTAAACATAGCTATATACAAAAATAAAGTAATAAGGGTGTAAAAGGAAAAACAACGATAATAAATCAAGAGGAATGCAGTAAGGGAATTAAGGTTATAGGTAATCATTTGAAAATAATATGGCATTATTAGATTAGGGGCAAGAAGGGGAAATTGTGTAAGTGCAGGGGGGGCCTCAGATCTGAGGAAGAAACTAGTGCAGGAGAAAAAAAAGAGAAACGTGTATGTACAAGGGGCCGCAGATCAGAGGAAGGGATGGTACAGAAGAAGAAAGTAGTAGAGGAGGGATGTAGTGATCTAGCGGGAGGGTGTAAAAGGGAGAGCATATAGATATAGTAAGTTACAGAAATAGCAAAGGTCTTATAGATCAGACTTATGTATGTATCTAAGCAGCCATGATTACTTGTTTATAAATGTTTAAACAACACTCAGTATGTGAAGACAGCAAAGAGCTGTTATGTACTGACTTCTGCAAAAGAAGCTGTACTTTTAGTTTTCAGTCATACAAGGTAGCAAAGTGGTCTGTTGTGTGTGTGTTACATTTTTTAATTATTATTTCCTGTCCTCAGCACTGGTTGGAGTGCTGATAGTCATCTCTCTGGGTACAACCTGTCCTAAATAAAATAACTAGTGGTAGTAAAGGAAGGCAAGCAGAGATTATGGATGGCCATTGTGGCACTTTGTGTTCTATTTTTGCCTTCCTCTGCCTATATTATTCTTCACTTTAGAATGCAAATCCATGTTTAATATGAGGTGATATCCCACAAAATATGACCACATGCATATCAATGGCACCTGCTTTTACTTACTCATTGGGAGCTGTAATTGAAGAATATAGCAGCTGCCAAAAGAGGACAGTATTTGAAATGTGTTATCTGAATACTCAATACTGCATTCCAGATTTTTGTTTAATAAATCCCCTGACTCAGCAACAAATCCTGGTCCTTTGCACACTGATCATTTTGTCTGTCACTCAACAAGATTGCTGGGCATTTAGTTTGGTTTCTTCCTCTTCTCAAATTGAGAGCAATATTTAGGGTTAAAAGAGGTTTTGTGTTCCTAAAGCTTCATCTGAAAGATGGGACCCATTGCGATGGTGATTCTCGAGCAAGGATTGAGATACATGTTAAGTTGTCTGGTGGGCCACCCTTGAGCCTATTCTTGCATTGTGTAACAGGACAAGTTAATGCAAAATGAGTTTATCCAGCAGATGGCAGCACCAATCCACCACAGAAATGGAAACTTTTAACCACTTAATCAGAGCATCTTTTTCATTTCTTTGGCATCTCAATGCCAATCACAGGGCAGTACACTGACCAGTCAAAGAAGCTCACTGTTTACCACTTCCTGGCAATTAGATAGGGACTAGTATTTCTAGGCAATGCTGTGCAATGCCAGCTAAATCAAGGAAACATCTAAGATTTATTTGGGAAGACTGCTATAAAAAAAGTTGTACGTTAGAGATTTCTTGTCAAAGAGAAACTTGAAAAAGCCCCTTCTTAACTATGAAAAAACAAACAAGATCCGATTGCCAGGTTTACATTTTGTGAGACTTATATCTGAATTAGCATGTTGCATCACTTAATTATTCAGCAATTTTGCATCTTCTAACTCGAACTATTACATTCAAGGCCGCACATAAGAGGTAGCAACATCCTTGACCTGATCATTACTAACATGGGCGACCATTGCTCTACACCAATAGTCAGCTCCTCCCTGGTTAGCTCCGACCACAAACTAATCACCTTGGAAATCCACATCCCTCCCACCCCCCCACCCCCCGCAAAGGTAACCACCATGAAAAACTTCTCCAAAGCTAACTTTGGGCTCCTAAAAACAGAGGTAGCTAACTTAACGGCACCCATGCAAATGGAGAATAGTTGTATGACCACCAAATCATACACCAATGCACTGTACAAACACGTATACAAATGCATCTATCTCACCATTTCCTAATAGACCCAAGATGATCTCCTCCAAAAAAAGGAAGCCAATTTGGTGGTCCCCTGCCATAAACAAACTCTACAACAGAAGGAGGAAACTGATGCAGAATAAGGTGAAGTCCCAAGACTGGAAAAACTCCCTTATCAGCCTCAACAAAAAGCTGAGATCCCTCATTAAATCCTCTAAAGCTAGTTATGAAAACAGAATTGCAGCAGATAGTAAAGACAACCACAAGGCCTTCTATAGTTATGTAAAGAATCTCCATGGCAATACCCAGATTTGCTCTGAGCTACTGCACAATGGTACCTCCTCTACCGAGCCAACAGATATTGCCAGTATACTGGCCGACATTTTCAGTGCCAACTTTACCCTGCTCCCCCAAAGGATCAATCACAATACCAGTAGATTGCCGGGCACCCAGTATTACTGCTGCACAGGTTAAAACAGCACTGTCCAAGGCCAAGAATACAACTTCTATGGGACCTGGCAATATCCCTGGCTGTGTTCTACATGAACTACAGAGTGAATTGGCACCTCACCTGTGTGCCCTGTTCAATCACAGCCTCACCTCATGCTTTGTCCCTACTGAATGGCGCACTGCTACAGTCATCCCTCTCCACAAAGGAGGAGCGACTGCAGACCCTGGGAACTTTCACCCCATTAGCCTGACAAGCCTGATATGCAAAGCTATGGAATGCATCATCATGGACCTAATAAACAAGGATATAGGGAATCTCCAAACTCTGGATCCCACACAGTTTGGTTTTGCGAAGGGTAGATCACGCTTGCTCAACTTGGTTGATTTCTTTGAGTCAATCACCAGAGATGTGGATGAAGGCAAGGTGGTTCATACAGCCTACCTTGAGCTGGCTAAGACTTTTGATACCATTCCCCACTCAGGAATCATAGAAAAACTCGCTAAGCTAGGCATCAGCCCCTACATCACTAGGTGGTTTGCAAACTGACTCACAGATAGAACCCACAGTGTGAAAGTAGCTAACTCTAAGTCAGACTGATGACTAGTCATGAGAGAAGTCCCACAGGGATTAGTCTTGGGTCCTCTCCTGTTTGGTATCTACTTCTCTGAAGTGCAGGCCAACACGAAGGGACTCTGGCTGACAAAGTTTGCAGACGATTTCAAGTTGGGAGCTATTATTAACTCCCCAAGTGATGCTGACATCTTGCAGAATGGCCTCACTGAGACCAACGACTGGTGTCAGAACCATGGCCTTAAGCTCAATGCCAAAAAATGTGTCATCATTCCCTTTGGGTAAAACACAGTTCCCATGAATTACCACATTGATGGTAGTCCACTGAAAACAAAAGGCGTTATAAGACATCTGGGAACACAGGTTGACAGCAACCTCTCTTTTGATCACCATATTGCCACTGTGGTTAGAAAGTCCTTCTATGTGGCACATCTCATTACTAAGGGTTTTGCATCCAGGAAGAAAGAGGTCATTGTCTCCCTCTACTCTTCCCTCATTAGGCCAATCATCGATTACAATGCTCCATTTGGCATGTACCTCACTAGACACCTGCAACAACTGGAGAGGCCACAAAAGTACCTCATAAAGAGGATCCTAGGCCTGAAACACTTGTCTTATATGGACAGACTCAAAAAACTCCAACTATTCTCTGTCTCATATTGCCTACTTAGAGGCAATCTCTGCTTGACTTACAAAGCCATGCCTGACCCAGCTCTGTTAGAAATGCTCCATATAAAGAAATCCCTCCACACCACACATTCCAGAGACCTCAGCCTCATTACCACAATTAACCAAACATGCTGGAAGGACAGGTAGATAACCCAGAGACTGCCCATGCTATGGAATAGACTTCCCATACATGTCAAGCAGAGCACCTCACTGACCCTCTTCAAGAGAAATTTTGATGAGTGGATGGGAAACAGAAAATTCACCCCGGGATAACTCCAGTGGCTCTACTTGACAGAGGCACTGGGAACTAAGGTTGGGTGGAACTATGCCAGGGAAATCCTACGTCTAGGCTTGTATAGGCCCCAGGGCTATTAGCCTAGTACACACCTATGAACCTATGAACCTAAATAGCAGTTTCGGTACTGACAGAATAGTGCATCAAAAGGGGTGTTATCTTTTGGATGAGGCTTTAACCTGAGATCCCAACTGTCTGAGTTGGGGTGGTAGCTCAGATGGATGTAAGCAATCTTACTGCTCTTATCAAAAGTGGTGTGTATATGTATGTGTGTGTGTGTGTGTGGGGGGGGAATCCTACTGCTCTTATCAAAAGTGGTGTGTATATGTATGTGTGTGTGTGGGGGGGGGCAATTTTCTGCTAATTGGTAGGAATACCATCTCAGGTCTTCTCTGAAAATATGTCAGGGTTATTGGGACTAACATAGTCTGAATCAATCAGTTAGTTAATCAATAAATCAATTAGTCCTTTAAGAGCAACCAGGGTAACAACTAAAGAGAAGCATGGCAATTACTCACTGGATCATTTGTTTTGCTTCCCAACCTGTTTGTTCTTGGATCAATCAGTACTGCTAACATGGATGAGACTGAGAATCAGAGTGATAAAAAACCTTAGCTAAACAGCTAGGTGTATGAATTGCTAAGGGGAAGAAACACTGCTTTTAGTGGTGGAAATCAAAGTCTAGACCACCTTTAGTAGAAGTAGTGAACACAGTAACAGAGACAAAATGACTGGAGTTGGGATCTTTAGAAAAGGGAAGGAGCAAACTACATAGGAAAAAATGGGAATTGTGGGAACAATATATGCAGAGCAGGACTGAAGTTTTAGAGGCAGGATTTGAATGAGCCATATAATGCTTAACTGACAATGACTGGATGGTTTATAAGTGATGTATAAAATTTACAACTACAGCTGTTTCAATGGTGTCTGTGATGTAAATGGTTTGCAAGTAAAATTATATAATTTTGTATGTTTTTCATTTACATAAATGTAAGATTGCCTTTGTCATATGTATAAATTTAATAAAGATTTTTGGAAAAAAAAATAAGGGTCTAAGTGTGGCAGTCTAAAAAAGGGTATCAAGTAGGCCAAGAGGGGATATGGAAAGAGGATACAAGGATGCTTCAAGGATGCGAAAGACACAAGATGCCTGTGGCATGAATTTCTGGACAGGCTAAACACATTTTATGACAGGTTTGAAGAGAAAAACAACCTGGAGGCTGTAAAGCTTCTCAATGACCAAAAGGACATCAGTGTTGTGGATGTACGAAACTAACTGAGAAAAGTGAACCCCAGGAAGGCTGGTGGCCCTGATAACATTCTGAGGAAAGTATTGAAAGGTTGTGCAAACCAACTCAGCATAGTCCTGATGGACATCCTCAATACCTTACTTGTCCAGTAAAAAGTACCAGCATGCTTCAAAGTTACTAACATAATCTCTTTGCCCAAAAAAACCAGCCCCACCTGACTAAATGTTTACAGACCGGTGCCCCTTACATCAAATGTAATGAAATGCTACAAATGTTTGGTTAAAAGGTATTTGACTACAGTACTACCTTTCACCCGCTGTAGTTTGACTACTGGGCAAACAGATCAACTGCTGATGCCATTTCAGTGGCACTTTACCTCACATTGGAGCATCATGAAGAGAAGAACAATTATGCCAGGCTGTTGTTCATAAATTTCAGCTCAGCATTCAATACAGTCATTCCAATGCAATGTATAGAAAAGCTAATCAACCTTGGCATAAATAAAGGGCTGTGCAACTGGATCCTCGATTTCCTTACTGGAAGACAACAAAGGACCTGTGCTGGTAACAACACTTCAGTGAGTATTACAATCAACACTGGAGTACCCCAGAGTTGTGTGCTGAGTCCTCTGCTGTTCACAACCCTTACTCATGACTGCTTTGTGAAAGCTAACAACACTCACATCATCAAATTCACAGATGAAACCACAGTGGTGGGACTCATAAGTGGTGATGACAAGAGTGGGTATAGGAATGAGGTCAACTCCCTGATTGAATGGTGCAATAGCAACAATTTTGACCTGAACATCAATAAAAGAAAAGAAAGCATTATTGACTTCAGAAGAAGCTCTGCCATGCACCTGCCCCTCAAGATAAATGGTGAAGAAGTGGAGAGAGTCCAAACTACAAAGTTCCTGGGGGTACATATATCAGAGGATCTTTCTTGGAGTACAAACACAGGATAGCTAATTAAAAAAGCCCACCAGTGACTGCACTTCCTAAGAAGGCTTAGAAAAGCAAAGCTCTCTATGAATGCTCTAAATACCTTCTACAGAGGAGCCATCAAGAGCATTATCACTAGCAACTGCACTGTATGGTTCGGTAACAGCACAATGGCCGAAATGAAGAAGCTGCAAAGAATAATAATAACAGCAGAAAAGATCATGGGCACTAGTCTTCCTACCTTACAGGAGCTCTCTGAAATGAGATGTAAAAAGAGGTCCCGCAAAATACTGAGTGACACTTCTCATCCAACGTATTGTTGGTTCACTAAACTTGCATTTGGTAGAAGGTTACGGGGTATCCACTGCAGGGCCTCCAGATTCATGAACAGTTTTTAATCTGACTGCAATAAGACTCATTAATGCAGACATAAATCTGGATGTATCAACACTATAATAGATTGTTATGCTCTCATTCTTTTCCCTTTTTTCATACAGTAATTCTATTTATTTATTGCATACTAAAATTAATGTATTCTCATTCAAGTGCAATTCCAATCACGTCCTTATGTGCAACATCATCCAATTTCACCTCTATGTATACTGTACTTTTCTTTTCATTTCATGTGTTAATCATCTAGTAGTCAGTGTTGTCTAGTGTATATAAATCATGTACAAGCATGTGTGTCAGCTACTTAGACATTTACTTTTGTACAATAGTTATTGTTTATTCTTTAATACCTATCATGTCTTTTTTTTTTTTGTTTTTTCTGTAAAAGAGCTGACACTCGAAATTTCATTTAGGTAGCACTTGTGTTTTCTAAGTTTCTCTTGAATCTTTTTTGAATCTTGAATCTTTTGAATAAACTTCCCCATTCATTGATAGCCATAGTAGTATAATAAAATTGTGCACATATAAATCTGAAAGAAATCACGTTCATTGATAGACACAGAACTATAGTAACAAAAGGATTAGTGAACACAGGCAGAAGACAGAAATGGTTGTACCCAGTTTGTACTGATGACTGGGTAAGTAAAAGAATGCTAAGCTCACCCCCCCTGCTTCTGTTCTCACTACCATTCCTTGCTATTGTATTCTATTGTATTTATGGTGTTACCCATCATTTGATAAGGATTCGAGTGCTGCTATTCATTACCACTGACAGGTACAGCTACGGTAATGCAGCCATCATCTATCACATTGTGGGCTGTAACGTTGCTCTTACTGTGGATTACTGGGATTCACAGTGATGCAGCTTCTGGTTGTTGCTACAATTCTGAAACAGAAGGGTCAGCATGAGTCTACTTTGATCAGTTATCCAGAAGACAGAGCTATCAAGCTATCTGTAGTAGTACTTTTAAAATGATTATTTTATGGTATAGGTGATGTCACATTTGAAGGTTGGATAGCATGAGATATGCAAAATAACTACAACACACACACACACACACACACACACACACACACACACACACACACACACACACACACACACGCACACTAACTAGCTGCGGAGGCATACAGTACAAAATCCTGCAGCTGCTACAAAAGATGACAGACTGCTGAGGGAGATGTTAAGTGAAGTACCAGAAGGGTGGGAATTATTCTTTTTGTGTTCTTCGTATAGTCATCCTCTCTTCACATGCATAGTTCTGTCACATTACACATATACAGTTTTATACTTCACAATATTAAGTGAACTTTACAAGCATAAAGCAGAAAGGTTGAATAGAGCAACTGAAGTATTTAAATTGTAGGTACCAAAAGCCACTTGACCAAAACTTTTGCAAAAATGCAGAACACTTGCATTCAACTTCATTGCAAAGAATCCTTGGAATTATGAAAAATTTTCATGAAAAGTAACTATCACATCTGAATTTAGTAGCTAAGACAATATAGGTTCATAGGTAGGTACTAGGCTATCGGCCCATGGGCCTACATAAGCCTAGCCAGCAAGGTTCCATAGCTTATGCCACCCAAGAAAGTTATTTTCCTGTGCCACTGTCCAGCAGAGACACAGAAGTGATCCCCGGGGTGTATTTCCTATTTCCCATCCACTCATCAAGATTATTCTTGAAGAGTGCTAATGAAGAACTTTGCTTGACATAGATGGGTAGCTTGTTCCAGAGTATAGGAAGTCTCTGGGACAGGAATCTATCCCTCCAGCACGTCCTGTTTATTGTGGTGACAAGGTTTAGGTCCCTAGAGCATGTAGCTCAGAGGGAGGATTGGGATTTCTTTAGATGTAGCATGTCTAACAGCTCTGGGTTTGACATAGCTTTATATGTTAGGCAGAGATCACCTCGGAGTAGGTGATATGCTACGGAGTAAAGCTGGAGTTTTTTGAGGCGGTCAGTGTAGGGCATTTGTTTGTGGTCAGTAATCCTCTTTGTGAGGTACTTATGTGGCCTTTCCAGCTGCTGCAGATGTCTTGTGAGGTACATTCCAAAAGGGGCATTGTACTCTATAATGGGTCTAATGAGTGACGAGTAGAGGGGAACAATGACCTCTTTTTTCCTGGAGGAGAACCAGAAGGGGTTGGGAGGGTGGCCTAATGGTTAAGGTGTTTACCTTACAAACACAAGGTGCAGGGTTCGAGTCTCACAAGGGATAATTGGCTAGGCTTAAAATGGCTCGCAAGGGCAGTTAGCTTAGTACTAATCTATGAACCTATGAACCTATGATATTCATACAAATGAGGCTTTTTAGTCATTGCCAAGTCAAGTTATAAATAATTTGCTATGCTATTCTGCCAGCCAATGAAATGCAAGATGAACACCAAAGTAAACATAAACAGACAGTAAATGGTAGGACAGGAGCACTTATCTGCAGGAGTAGCGGCAGAGTGCCCATCTGCATCATCAGAGACTTCTGTATGGTATCCATCAGAGGTCACCAGCAAGGCCAGCTGGAGAGTGAAAAGATCAAGAGGCCATTTGTTAGCTTTGCTATAGGGGAGTGTACCTGTGAACTAATGACCCCTGCTGGAGTCTTGGAATTCCAGAATTACAATTTGGTAGCAGACATGGGAAAGAAGGAAGTGACACTTTGTTGAGTATTTGGTATATAGAGGTGAATATTATGCACATCCGGCATTACTGAAAGTCACACCCTCCAGCCTATAGACCAACACCCACAGGACAATTATATGGCTACCGCCTCTTTTCTTGATAAGAGTCCTCACTGTCTAGTTCTGGCAAAATAAAATAGACATAAGGTTTCCTCTACTAGGAAATTATGAGACCCATCCATTGAAGAGTTAAAAGTGGAATCAATGGAAAGGAGATAACAGACACTCATAGTAGTAGTGGGAAGATAGCTGAATTGTTTCTCTGACCGAATGGAGAAAGGAGGTGTCAGTCAAAAAGAAAGCTAGGATAGGTTGTGGAAATAGAACCAGAATCCTCGCAAAGACTAAAATAATCACTCAATAACTATAAGAATGTTACTTTTTGAAGAAGATTCTCTGGAAATTCCAGGTATAATGCACAGAGTTATTAGTACCAGCTCCTTTGGCACAAATTCACATATTTTAAGTGGCAATGTTAAAAGGAAAATACTGATGTATAAAATCAGAGATAATTAAAAATGTCTGCTTCAGTGGAATGATTCACTGTGAAGCTGGAACAGACTGACAAAAAGTGTGTTCTTATTAAAATGTTTTAGTGCCTTTGTTTCCTTCACAGTGTGTTGGGAGGGTGCTATGAGGAAAGCCCACTAACTAACATAGAGTTTCCATTTGCAGGCTTCAGAAAAAGGCACAAGACAGTCAGTGTAATCCATAATTATTATTTAAAACAGATGACGCACACACATCTGACAAGTCCATAGTATTTTGTTCGTTTAGCCTCATTTCTGTTTCATCACTAAAAACCTCTACACAGAGCACAGTGCCTGCAAACGGGCATTTTGAATAAATCCAGCATATAACCAGCCTTTTTATATACCAATCTGTATGAAGGTAGAATGGTTTAAATGTGCTTTATTTGTACACAATTCAGCACCCATTTACTGTTCTAAGAGGAGACTCATACTTAACAGTGTTAAGAAGTGCTTAACAAAACTTTGTTAAGCACATCTCATAGGTTCATAGGTAAATACTAGGGTAGCTGCTCCTGTGGGCCATTTTAAACCTAGCCAATTTACCTTTTTGTGCTCAAAAGAACCTATCCCATTTGGTTGTAGATTGACATTGCCAATTCCATGGTGGATAATTATATATTAACCCTAATAAGAATAACTGGGATCATACCATAGATAAACTGAGAGAACCCATGCATGGAATAAAACATTTAGGAGCAGCATCTGTCCATTAGTATTACAGGGGGCAGTCCTGGGGTAAATATTCTATTTCCCATCGTTAGATCTAAGTTGCGCTTGAATGTCAGCAGAGATGAACTTTGTTTTATGTGGATGGGGAGTCTATTCCACAGCAGTTGTATCCTCTGCGAGATATAGCTCTTCCTCAAAACTGTTCTGTTTATGTAGCAAAAAAGGTTTAGATCCCTAGACCGAGTATTTCTGGTGCCATTTGGCTTGCTGATGTGCAGTAAATCCATCAGTAATGAATCAGAGGATTCCTTGTATGCCAGACATTGGTTACCTCCTAGAAGTCTGTAGGATACCAAGTACAGTGACAGGGCTTTGAGTTGGTCTATGTAGGACATGTTGTTTAGGCCTTCTATCCTTTTAGTAAGCTATCTCTGTGGGCATTCCAGTTGTTGCATGTGTCTAGACAGATGCATAAAACGAAAAGCTGCTAGCGGTGCCAATAACTAGTCCCCAAAACACGATGTAGGAAGATTTTAATGAACAAAACACAGAAAATAAACAATAATAGTTAAGCGCTTTTGTCAAAATGACTTCATCAGAACAAGTAACTATTACAAAAGTTCTCATTTTATACAGTTCCTAGTAAATCATATGACCCAACCAATTAAAATTTAAAAAAACAGTCATAACATTTCGTATAGAAGGCTGTGGAATGTAAAACTATATAATACAAAAGTACAGATATATAAGTTAATGATTCTGACTACATTAAAAATGTGTACAACTGAATTGTGTAAAACTAAAGAAATCTGAGGGGTTGTTGTGTCATAATTTACAAGCCCTAAACTTTAATTCTGGTTTGATACTGATAGCATCATTTAACCCTGGATATTCAGCACCATTTAACCTAAGTTGCCATTTAGTTTCGGCCCTCATTGATTTATTTTTCCAATCCCCCCCTCTAAAATCTACCTGTACAACTTCCAATATACCAAATTTAAAACTATGGAGTGGATTCTCTTGGATGTGTTTAAATAAGGCACTCTTTTCATCCTTCCTGTTAATACTGTAGCAGTGTTCGTATAGCCTACGATTTAATTTCCTTTCCGTCTTGCCAATATAATAACAAGAACAGGAATTACAACTAGCAAGATAGACAACACCTGTAGTGACACATGAACCAGCTACAAAATTGACATCAATGCCATAAGGACCTAAACTAACCCTGGGATTTTCATTAATGTACCCACAATAGTCACAGGAACCACATTTGTGGGTACCTTTCTTCCTACTTTTCATATTAGGTTTGTTTTCCAAAATATTTTTCAAGTTATTACCAACCCTATAGGTAAATAAAGGTTCTGGGCCTATTACATTAAAGAGGTCTCTGTTTCCCTTAAACAGATGCATGCCAAAGGAGCATTATATTCAATGACTGGCCTAATGAAGGCTGAGTAAAGGCTGAGACAATGACATCCCTAGATCTAGACACAATCCCTTTGTTTTTAAGCTGTGCAATACAGAAGGACTTTCTTACAAAAATGGACACACGTTGGTCAAAAGCTAGGTCACTGTCCACATAGGTTCCTAAATCCTGAACAACTGGATCAACTCTTAAGGGCATATTTTCACTGTGGTAGTTCCTGGGGTAGATGACTTCCCAAAGGATACAATAATGCATTATTTTGGCACTTTAGTTTCAGTCCGTGATTCTGGCACCAGTTATGTAATTGAGACAAACTTTAAGGTGCTTAATAAAAATTCTGAGCATAATCACAGCACTTCATGCACTAAATAAGAATTTGCAGAATGTCATGTTGTCAAGAGTAGCTATGTACGTGTTCTTCAGACTGGCAGATAATTTTGTAAAAGACCTAACTAAAGAACTCTGACATGGTATCACCCAAAGAATCTGAATGAATCCACACGTAATGACAAATCAAACAAATATCAGCATGAACTCAAAAACCAGCAGACCCAGCACTCGGACACCAGCCACAAGTCAAGATGATTGAATTTATTTCTGGTTAAGCGCTTTCTTCCCTTGGTAGGGATTTCTTCAGAACAATTAATACAAGAAAAACCCAGCCCTTATATACCCTTAGTACAAATTAATGATGTCATATAATTAATTGATCGAAGAACAATTTGTTAAAGTAATAGTTGCACAATAACCTTACCTACAATAACACACAACGCTAATACTACCGTATAGTTTAAAATATGTTTTTTTAAAAAATGTGTTAACTTAAAAATCCATTAAAAAGTTAAAATAATGAATCTATTTATTAAATTACTTTAAAACTTATTACATTAAAATGTAAAGACTAAATACAAATTTGCCAAACAATATGACAACAATCAACGTTACTGACATGTCTGTTTACCCCATGATTTGCTTTAATTTCAAGATACAGGCTATATTCATAGTTTCATTTAAGCCCGGTGGCTCTGTTGCATCTAATTTCAGTTGCCAACTCAATTCCTTAACATCTAAATGCAATTCATCTATTTTCCCTTGGGAATCCATTACAGATTGGTCAACAACTGAAAATTTGAAACTATGGTCATTGTACTCTTTAATGTGCCTATATAATGCATTTGTAATCTTGGCTTTCCTTATATCATAGACATGCTCACTAATCCGGTTCTTAAAAAGCCTACTAGTCTTGCCGATATAAAAGGCCTGACATTTTTGACACTTAGCCAAATAGACTATATTGGAGCTGTTGTAATTATAATGTCCGTTAATACAAATGTTATTGCCATTAACCTTAAACCTGTCTTTAGTTTCAAATATAAATTTGCAATAATTGCACCTTCCACACTTGAAATTACCCACAGGTCTATCTGAGGATCTACTACTCTCCCATACATTATTTTCAAAATAATTTTTCAGTGCCCTATCTTTCCTAAAGACTATTTTAGGGAGGTATTTACCAACCTTTTGCCCTATGTTTGCATCAAAGTTCAATATTTCCCAAAATTTGAGAATAACCTCTGAAATCATACTGGCATCCAAGTTGTATGTAGTAATAAAACACAATTCATACCTCTCGTGGGCTAGCTTATTCCTTCTAAGCAACTCATGTTGCTCAACATTCTGTTCTACAATTTGTTGTTCAACCACTTCTCCCATAGTATCCCTTAAAATAGGTTTATATACCCCCTCCTTACACTTACCCACCACTTCCTTGGTTATTTTATCCAAGAATTCTGCTGGATATCCCCTTTTGGAGAACATATCACAAATATTACCCACTTCTTCTAAAAACTCACACTCACGGCTAACCATTCTGGCTGCTCGAACCATCTGCCCTTTAACTATGAACTTTTCCTGGTAAACCGGATGCCAACTGTTAAACTTTAAAACTTTTTAATGGATTTTTAAGTTAACACATTTTTTTAAAAAACGTATTTTAAACTATATGGTAGTATTAGTGTTGTGTTATTGTGCAACTATTACTTTAATAAATTGTTCTTCAATCAATTAATTATATGACATCATTAATTTGTACTAAGGGTATATAAGGGCTGTGTTTTTCTTGTATTAATTGTTCTGAAGAAGTCCCTACCAAGGGAAGAAAGCGCTTAACCAGAAATAAATTCAATCTTCTTGACTTGTGGCTGGTGTCCGAGTGTTGGTTCTGCTGGTTTTTGAAGCCAC